>NC_133431.1:3275433-3328465 GCF_011762505.2 Arvicanthis niloticus
TGGGAGGGGCTGGGGGCCCTGGGACCGCCCCCTGGGACTCCAGGACCTCCCAATCTGCCTGGACACACTCCACAGGCGGCCGGAGGCGGGACTCTGGCTCCGGAGGGCAATGGCCGACACCGGGGCCTGTTAGCAGTAGGTAGGCCTGGGGGGGGGGGACCTGGATCCGCCCCAAGAGAGCTGGGACCGCCCCGTGGGAGACTGGCCACTCCCACATACTGCCTAAGATCGCCCCCAGGCGGCTGGAGGCGGACTTGGCCTCGCGGAGGGCCAAATGAGAACACCGGGGCCTGTTAGGAGTAGGTAGGCCTGGGGGCCCTGGATCCGCCCCCTAAGGGCTGGGACCGCCCCCTGGGAGTCCAGGACACTCCCACATCTGCATAGAACCGCCCCCAGGCGGCAGGAGGCGGGACTTTAGATCCCAGCGACCAATGAGACACTTGGAGCACCAAGGACAGACTGGGTTCCTGGACACCGGTGGGCAGGGCCTGGGGGGCCCTGGACCCGCCCCTGGAGGGCTGGGACCGCCCCCTGGGAGTGTAGGACACTCCCACATCTGCCTAGAACCGCCCCCAGGCGGCAGGAGGCGGGACTTTTAGATCCCAGCGACCAATGAGACACTTGGAGCACCAAAGGGAACCAAGGACAGACTGGGTCCTGGACCCGGTGAGCAGGGCCTGGGGGGCCCTGGACCCGCCCCTGGAGGGCTGGGACCGCCCCCTGGGAGTCTAGGACACTCCCACATCTGCATAGAACCGCCCCCAGGCGGCAGGAGGCGGGACTTTAGATCCCAGCGACCAATGAGACACTTGGAGCACCAAAGGGAACCAAGGACAGACTGGGTCCTGGACCCGGTGAGCAGGGCCTGGGGGGCCCTGGACCCGCCCCTGGAGGGCTGGGACCGCCCCCTGGGAGTCTAGGCCACTCCCACATCTGCATAGACCCTCCCCCAGGCGGCAGGAGGCGGGACTCTGGAGACCAGATGACCAATGAGACACTTGGAGCACCAAAGGGAACCCAGGACAGACTGGGTCCTGGACCCGGTGGGCAGGGCCTGGGGGGCCCTGGACCCGCCCCTGGAGGGCTGGGACCGCCCCCTGGGAGTCTAGGCCACTCCCACATCTGCATAGAACCGCCCCCAGGCGGCAGGAGGCGGGACTTCGGGTCCCGGCGACCAATGAGAGGCTGGGACTCGGGGACTGGCAGCTCCATAGGAGCCCATGGGGACCCGGGTCTGGGGGGCCGTGGGTGGGGCTGGGAGGGCGGGAGGCGGTGCCAGACGGTCGGACCCGCCCCCGGACGGCCCTAAACACGCCCCCCAGACCCTGGCCACGCCCCCGGGGCCGGGTCTCAGGCCCTGGCAGCTCCATTGTAGCCAATGGGGACCAGGGTCTGGGGGCCGTGGGAGGGGCTGGGGGGGCGGGAGGCGGTGCCAGACGGTCGGGACCCGCCCCCGGACGGCCCTAGACACGCCCCCCAGACCCCGGCCACGCCCCCGGGGCCGGGTCTCAGGCTCTGGCAGCTCCATTGGAGCCAATGGGGAGAGGGCTCTGGGGGGCCGTGGGAGGGGCTGGGGGGACTGGGGGCGGTGCCAGACGGTCGGACCCGCCCCCAGATGGCCCTAGACACGCCCCCCAGACCCCGGACACGCCCCCGGGGCCGGGCAGAGGACCCAGAGGGACCCGGAGGGAAGGAGAGTGCTTGAGACTTGGGGGGGCTCTGGGAGGGGCTGGGGGGGCGGGGGGCGGGTCCAGGCGGTCGGACCCGCCCCCGGGGACTGCGGACTCCGCCCCCTCGACCCCGGACACGCCCCCGAGGCGGGACTTCCGCCCCGGGCCGTCCAACGGGAACCGGACTCCGGGGGGCTCCGGGGGTCCGGGGGCGGGTCCGGGACGCCGGGAGGCGGCGCCGGACGGCCGACCACGCCCCCCCGGAGCCCGAGCACGCCCCCCGGATCCCGTCCCCGGCCCCGGAAGCCCGACCCGCGGGGGGAGCCGGGCCCCCGCCGGCCCGGGGCGGCGTGGCCCCGCCCCCGGGGGCGTGGGCGGGCCACGGGGGACCGCCCCCGCGCGATCCCGCGCCCCGCCCCGCGCCCCACGCGGGCGGGCGGGCGGGCCCCGGACGCCGCCGCCGGGAGCCGGCCGCGCGGCCCGGGAGGCCCGGGAACTACGGGCAAGATGGCGCCGGCCGGCCGGAACTACGTCTCCCATGATGCCCGGCGGCCGAACTCGCGCTCCCATTGGCCGAGCCGCCCGGCCGGCGCCATCTTGCCTGGGAAAAACCAACCCAAAAAAAATACCAAAACAAAGAAAAAAAAAAAAAAAAACCCGCGAACCCGAGCCGGCCGGCGGGAAGCGGCGCGGAGGAGCCGAGCCGAGCCGAGCCGAGCCGGTGGCTGGATTCCGGCCGGGTTTTTTTATATCGATTGATGGATGGATGGATGGATGATGATGATTGATTGATGATTGATTGATTGATTGACGATGACGATTCTTCTTCTCCTTTCAGTTTTCACGGGACTCGCGCGCGCGCGCGGGGGAGGAGGGGGAGTCGCGATCGACCGACCGACCGACCGACCGACGGGACCGAGGGACGGACGGACGGACGGACGGACGGACACACACACACACGCACACGCACACGGAGGGAACCGGACCCGACCGACCCGCGGCCGCCTCAGCAGCAGCAGCAGCAGCAACAACCACAACCACAAGAAGAAGAAGAGAGAAACAGACGACCCGGATCCTCTCTCTCTCTCTCTCTCTCTCTCTCTCTCTGTCATCCCCCTGCCTCACCGTCACCACAAGCACCCGACACTCACCACACACACACCCCCCCCACAATAAAAAAATTTTTAAAGTGAGGAGGAACCCCGCAAAAACTTTTTTTTTTTTTTTTTTTTTTTTTTTTTTTTTTTTTTTTTTACCACGAGATGACGCGGGAGAGAGATCGGGATAGACAGACTGACTGACTGACAGGCAGACAGACAGACAGCGGGACTCGAACCGGCGCACCAAGAGACGGCGCGCCCTCTGCGGGCGGGAGCCTTAAGGGCCGAGCCACCGGCGGTTCGCTGCTTCTGGCTGGCGCGGAGGCCGCCTTTGACTGGCTGGGTGGGCGGGGCGGCCGCGGGGCGAAAGGGAACGACCTCCAAGAGGGCGGCGGGCGGGCGGGGACTACGAGTCCCAGCATGCCGCGCGGCGCCCATAGGACTCTATGGAGGGGAGAGGAACCTGGTGGACCGGGTGGCTGGCGGGGGGTGGGGAGGGGTGGGGGGTGGGGGTGGGGGCTGGGGGCGTGGCCTGGGGTGCAGACACGCCCCCTGGGAGGGATCTGCCCGCCCCCAGAGGGCCAGGACCCTCCCACCGGCCCCCGAGGACCAATGAGCGTCCGGGGTCACGGTGAGGTCACGGGGGTCTGGGAGGGGCTGGGGGGCCCTGGGACCGCCCCCTGGGACTCTAGGACACTCCCACATCTGCCTGGACACACCCCCCAGGCGGCCGGAGGCGGGACTCTGGCTCCGGAGGGCCAATGGGACACCGGGGCCTGTTAGCAGTAGGTAGGCCTGGGGGGCCTGGATCCGCCCCCAGAGGGCTGGGACCGCCCCCTGGGAGACCTGGCCACTCCCACATCTGCATAGATCCGCCCCCAGGCGGCAGGAGGCGGTACTTTGGCTCCGGAGGGCCAATGGGACACCTGGGCCTGTTAGGAGTAGGTAGGCCTGGGGGCCCTGGATCCGCCCCCGGAGGGCTGGGACCGCCCCCTGGGAGTCTAGGCCACTCCCACATCTGCATAGACCCTCCCCCAGGCGGCAGGAGGCGGGACTCTGGAGACCCGATGACCAATGAGACACTTGGAGCACCAAGGACAGACTGGGTCCTGGACCCGGTGGGCAGGGCCTGGGGGGCCTTGGACCCGCCCCTGGAGGGCTAGGACCGCCCCCTGGGACTCTAGGACACTCCCACATCTGCATAGACCCTCCCCCAGGCGGCAGGAGGCGGGACTTTGGAGACCCGATGACCAATGAGACACTTGGAGCACCAAAGGGAACCAAGGACAGACTGGGTCCTGGACCCGGTGGGCAGGGCCTGGGGGGCCCTGGACCCGCCCCTGGAGGGCTGGGACCGCCCCCTGGGAGTCTAGGACACTCCCACATCTGCATAGAACCGCCCCCAGGCGGCAGGAGGCAGGACTCTGGAGACCAGATGACCAATGAGACACTTGGAGCACCAAAGGGAACCCAGGACAGACTGGGTCCTGGACCCGGTGGGCAGGGCCTGGGGGGCCCTGGACCCGCCCCTGGAGGGCTGGGACCGCCCCCTGGGAGTCTAGGACACTCCCACATCTGCATAGAACCGCCCCCAGGCGGCAGGAGGCGGGACTTTGGAGACCCGATGACCAATGAGACACTTGGAGCACCAAAGGGAACCCAGGACAGACTGGGTCCTGGACCCGGTGGGCAGGGCCTGGGGGGCCCTGGACCCGCCCCTGGAGGGCTGGGACCGCCCCCTGGGAGTCTAGGCCACTCCCACATCTGCATAGAACCGCCCCCAGGCGGCTGGAGGCGGGACTTTGGAGACCCAATGACCAATGAGACACTTGGAGCACCAAAGGGAACCAAGGACAGACTGGGTCCTGGACCCGGTGGGCAGGGCCTGGGGGGCCCTGGACCCGCCCCTGGAGGGCTGGGACCGCCCCCTGGGAGTCTAGGACACTCCCACATCTGCATAGACCCTCCCCCAGGCGGCAGGAGGCGGGACTTTGGAGACCAGTGACCAATGAGACACTTGGAGCACCAAAGGGAACCAAGGACAGACTGGGTCCTGGACCCGGTGGGCAGGGCCTGGGGGGCCCTGGACCCGCCCAGGGAGGGCTGGGACCGCCCCCTGGGAGTCTAGGACACTCCCACATCTGCATAGAACCGCCCCCAGGCGGCAGGAGGCGGGACTTTAGATCCCAGCGACCAATGAGACACTTGGAGCACCAAAGGGAACCAAGGACAGACTGGGTCCTGGACCCGGTGGGCAGGGCCTGGGGGGCCCTGGACCCGCCCAGGGAGGGCTGGGACCGCCCCCTGGGAGTCTAGGACACTCCCACATCTGCATAGAACCGCCCCCAGGCGGCAGGAGGCGGGACTTCGGGTCCCGGCGACCAATGAGAGGCTGGGACTCGGGGACTGGCAGCTCCATAGGAGCCCATGGGGACCCGGGTCTGGGGGGCCGTGGGAGGGGCTGGGAGGGCGGGGGGCGGTGCCAGACGGTCGGACCCGCCCCCGGACGGCCCCAGACACGCCCCCCAGACCCCGGCCACGCCCCCGGGGCCGGGTCTCAGGCCCTGGCAGCTCCATTGGAGCCAATGGGGAGAGGGCTCTGGGGGGCCGTGGGAGGGGCTGGGGGGGCGGGAGGCGGTGCCAGACGGTCGGACCCGCCCCCGGACGGCCCTAGACACGCCCCCCAGACCCCGGCCACGCCCCCGGGGCCGGGCAGAGGACCCAGAGGGACCCGGAGGGACGGAGGGTGCTTGAGACTTGGGGGGGCTCTGGGAGGGGCTGGGGGGGCGGGGGGCGGGTCCAGGCGGTCGGACCCGCCCCCGGGGACTGCGGACTCCGCCCCCTCGACCCCGGACACGCCCCCGAGGCGGGACTTCCGCCCCGGGCCGTCCAACGGGAACCGGACCCCGGGGGGGCTCCGGGGGTCCGGGGGGGGGTCCGGGACGCCGGGAGGCGGCGCCGGACGGCCGACCACGCCCCCCCGGAGCCCGGGCACGCCCCCCGGAGCCGCTCCCCGGCCCCGGGAGCCCCGGAAGCCCGACCCGCGGGGGGAGCCGGGCCCCCGCCGGCCCCGGGCGGCGCGGCCCCGCCCCCGGGGGCGTGGGCGGGCCACGGGGGACCGCCCCCGCGCGATCCCGCGCCCCGCCCCGCGCCCCACGCGGGCGGGCGGGCCCCGGACCGCCGCCGCCGGGAGCCGGCCGCGCGGCCCGGCGGTCCCGGAACTACGGGCAAGATGGCGCCGGCCGGCCGGAACTACGTCTCCCATGATGCCCGGCGGCCGAACTCGCGCTCCCATTGGCCGAGCCGCCCGTCCGGCGCCATCTTGCCTGGGAAAACCAACCCAAAAAAAATACCAAAACAAAGAAAAAAAAAAAAAAAAACCCGCGAACCCGAGCCGGCCGGCGGGAAGCGGCGCGGAGGAGCCGAGCCGAGCCGAGCCGAGCCGGTGGCTGGATTCCGGCCGGGTTTTTTTATATCGATTGATGGATGGATGATGATGATTGATTGATGATTGATTGATTGATTGATTGACGATGACGATTCTTCTTCTCCTTTCAGTTTTCACGGGACTCGCGCGCGCGCGCGGGGGAGGAGGGGGAGTCGCGATCGACCGACCGACCGACCGACCGACGGGACCGAGGGACGGACGGACGGACGGACGGACGGACACACACACACACACGCACGCACACGGAGGGAACCGGACCCGACCGACCCGCGGCCGCCTCAGCAGCAGCAGCAGCAGCAACAACCACAACCACAAGAAGAAGAAGAGAGAAACAGACGACCCGGATCCTCTCTCTCTCTCTCTCTCTCTCTCTGTCATCCCCCTGCCTCACCGTCACCACAAGCACCCGACACTCACCACACACACACCCCCCCCACAATAAAAAAATTTTTAAAGTGAGGAGGAACCCCGCAAAAACTTTTTTTTTTTTTTTTTTTTTTTTTTTTTTTTTTTTTTTTTCCCACGAGATGACGCGGGAGAGAGATCGGGATAGACAGACTGACTGACTGACAGGCAGACAGACAGACAGCGGGACTCGAACCGGCGCACCAAGAGACGGCGCGCCCTCTGCGGGCGGGAGCCTTAAGGGCCGAGCCACCGGCGGTTCGCTGCTTCTGGCTGGCGCGGAGGCCGCCTTTGACTGGCTGGGTGGGCGGGGCGGCCGCGGGGCGAAAGGGAACGACCTCCAAGATGGCGGCGGGCGGGCGGGGACTACGAGTCCCAGCATGCCGCGCGGCGCCCATAGGACTCTATGGAGGGGAGAGGAACCTGGTGGACCGGGTGGCTGGCTGGGGGTGGGAGGGTGGGGGGTGGGGGCTGGGACCTGGGGGCGTGGCCTGGGGTGCAGACACGCCCCCTGGGAGGGATCAGCCCGCACCCAGAGGGCCAGGACCCTCCCACCGGCCCCCGAGGACCAATGAGCGTCCGGGGTCACGGTGAGGTCACGGGGGTCTGGGAGGGGCTGGGGGGCCCTGGGACCGCCCCCTGAAACTCCAGGACACTCCCACATCTGCCTGGACACACCCCCAGGCGGCCGGAGGCGGGACTCTGGCTCCGGAGGGCCAATGGGACACCGGGGCCTGTTAGCAGTAGGTAGGCCTGGGGGGCCTGGATCCGCCCCCAGAGGGCTGGGACCGCCCCCTGGGAGACCTGGCCACTCCCACATCTGCCTAGATCCGCCCCCAGGCGGCTGGAGGCGGTACTTTGGCTCCGGAGGGCCAATGGGACACCTGGGCCTGTTAGGAGTAGGTAGGCCTGGGGGCCCTGGATCCGCCCCCTGAGGGCTGGGACCGCCCCCTGGGAGTGTAGGCCACTCCCACATCTGCATAGACCCTCCCCCAGGCGGCAGGAGGCGGGACTCTGAGACCCAATGACCAATGAGACACCTGGAGCACCAAAGAATGACTGGGTCCTGGACCCGGTGGGCAGGGCCTGGGGGGCCCTGGACCCGCCCAGGGAGGGCTGGGACCGCCCCCTTGGAGTCTAGGCCACTCCCACATCTGCATATAACCGCCCCCAGGCGGCAGGAGGCGGGACTTTAGATCCCAGCGACCAATGAAACACTTGGAGCACCAGAGGGAACCAAGGACAGACTGGGTCCTGGACCCGGTGGGCAGGGCCTGGGGGGCCCTGGACCCGCCCCTGGAGGGCTGGGACCGCCCCCTGGGAGTCTAGGACACTCCCACATCTGCATATAACCGCCCCCAGGCGGCAGGAGGCGGGACTTTAGATCCCAGCGACCAATGAGACACTTGGAGCACCAAGGGGAACCAAGGACAGACTGGGTCCTGGACCCGGTGGGCAGGGCCTGGGGGGCCCTGGACCCGCCCCTGGAGGGCTGGGACCGCCCCCTGGGAGTCTAGGACACTCCCACATCTGCATAGACCCTCCCCCAGGCGGCAGGAGGCGGGACTTTAGATCCCAATGACCAATGAGACACTTGGAGCACCAAAGGGAACCAAGGACAGACTGGGTCCTGGACACGGTGGGCAGGGCCTGGGGGGCCCTGGACCCGCCCAGGGAGGGCTGGGACCGCCCCCTGGGAGTCTAGGACACTCCCACATCTGCATAGAACCTCCCCCAGGCGGCAGGAGGCGGGACTTTAGATCCCAGCGACCAATGAGACACTTGGAGCACCAAGGGGAACCAAGGACAGACTGGGTCCTGGACCCGGTGGGCAGGGCCTGGGGGGCCCTGGACCCGCCCCTGGAGGGCTGGGACCGCCCCCTGGGAGTCTAGGACACTCCCACATCTGCATAGACCCTCCCCCAGGCGGCAGGAGGCGGGACTCTGAGACCCAATGACCAATGAGACACTTGGAGCACCAAAGAATGACTGGGTCCTGGACCCGGTGGGCAGGGCCTGGGGGCCCTGGACCCGCCCAGGGAGGGCTGGGACCGCCCCCTGGGAGTCTAGGCCACTCCCACATCTGCATAGAACCGCCCCCAGGCGGCTGGAGGCGGGACTTTGGAGACCCGATGACCAATGAGACACTTGGAGCACCAAAGGGAACCAAGGACAGACTGGGTCCTGGACCCGGTGGGCAGGGCCTGGGGGGCCCTGGACCCGCCCCTGGAGGGCTGGGACCGCCCCCTGGGAGTCTAGGCCACTCCCACATCTGCATAGAACCGCCCCCAGGCGGCAGGAGGCGGGACTCTGAGACCCAGCGACCAATGAGACACTTGGAGCACCAAAGGGAACCAAGGACAGACTGGGTCCTGGACACGGTGGGCAGGGCCTGGGGGGCCCTGGATCCGCCCCCTGAGGGCTGGGACCGCCCCCTGGGACTCTAAACCACTCCCACATCTGCATAGACCCTCCCCCAGGCGGCAGGAGGCGGGACTTTAGATCCCAATGACCAATGAGACACTTGGAGCACCAAGGACAGACTGGGTCCTGGACCCGGTGGGCAGGGCCTGGGGGGCCCTGGACCCGCCCCTGGATGGCTGGGACCGCCCCCTGGGAGTCTAGGCCACTCCCACATCTGCATAGAACCGCCCCCAGGCGGCAGGAGGCGGGACTTCAGGTCCCAGCGACCAATGAGACACTTGGAGCACCAAAGGGAACCAAGGACAGACTGGGTCCTGGACCCGGTGGGCAGGGCCTGGGGGGCCCTGGACCCGCCCAGGGAGGGCTGGGACCGCCCCCTGGGAGTCTAGGACACTCCCACATCTGCATAGAACCGCCCCCAGGCGGCAGGAGGCGGGACTTTGGAGACCCGATGACCAATGAGACACTTGGAGCACCAAAGGGAACCAAGGACAGACTGGGTCCTGGACCCGGTGGGCAGGGCCTGGGGGGCCCTGGACCCGCCCCTGGAGGGCTGGGACCGCCCCCTGGGAGTCTAGGACACTCCCACATCTGCATAGACCCTCCCCCAGGCGGCAGGAGGCGGGACTTTAGATCCCAATGACCAATGAGACACTTGGAGCACCAAAGGGAACCAAGGACAGACTGGGTCCTGGACCCGGTGGGCAGGGCCTGGGGGGCCCTGGACCCGCCCCTGGAGGGCTGGGACCGCCCCCTGGGAGTCTAGGCCACTCCCACATCTGCATAGACCCTCCCCCAGGCGGCAGGAGGCGGGACTTCAGAGACCAGATGACCAATGAGACACTTGGAGCACCAAAGGGAACCAAGGACAGACTGGGTCCTGGACACGGTGGGCAGGGCCTGGGGGGCCCTGGACCCGCCCCTGGAGGGCTGGGACCGCCCCCTGGGAGTCTAGGACACTCCCACATCTGCATAGAACCGCCCCCAGGCGGCAGGAGGCGGGACTTTGGAGACCAGATGACCAATGAGACACTTGGAGCACCAAGGACAGACTGGGTCCTGGACCCGGTGGGCAGGGCCTGGGGGGCCCTGGACCCGCCCAGGGAGGGCTGGGACCGCCCCCTGGGAGTGTAGGACACTCCCACATCTGCATAGAACCGCCCCCAGGCGGCAGGAGGCGGGACTCTGGAGACCCGATGACCAATGAGACACTTGGAGCACCAAAGGGAACCAAGGACAGACTGGGTCCTGGACCCGGTGGGCAGGGCCTGGGGGACCCTGGACCCGCCCCTGGAGGGCTGGGACCGCCCCCTGGGAGTCTAGGCCACTCCCACATCTGCATAGAACCGCCCCCAGGCGGCAGGAGGCGGGACTTCGGGTCCCAGCGACCAATGAGACACTTGGAGCACCAAAGGGAACCAAGGACAGACTGGGTCCTGGACCCGGTGGGCAGGGCCTGGGGGTCCCTGGACCCGCCCCGGGAGGGCTGGGACCGCCCCCTGGGAGTCTAGGCCACTCCCACATCTGCATAGACCCTCCCCCAGGCGGCAGGAGGCGGGACTTCGGGTCCCGGCGACCAATGAGAGGCTGGGACTCGGGGACTGGCAGCTCCATAGGAGCCCATGGGGACCCGGGTCTGGGGGGCCGTGGGAGGGGCTGGGAGGGCGGGGGGCGGTGCCAGACGGTCGGACCCGCCCCCGGACGGCCCCAGACACGCCCCCCAGACCCCGGCCACGCCCCCGGGGCCGGGTCTCAGGCCCTGGCAGCTCCATTGGAGCCAATGGGGAGAGGGCTCTGGGGGGCCGTGGGAGGGGCTGGGGGGTCGGGAGGCGGTGCCAGACGGTCCGACCCGCCCCCGGACGGCCCTAAACACGCCCCCCAGACCCCGGCCACGCCCCCGGGGCCGGGCAGAGGACCCAGAGGGACCCGGAGGGACGGAGAGTGCTTGAGACTTGGGGGGGCTCGGGGAGGGGCTGGGGGGGCGGGGGGCGGGTCCAGGCGGTCGGACCCGCCCCCGGGGACTGCGGACTCCGCCCCCTCGACCCCGGACACGCCCCCGAGGCGGGACTTCCGCCCCGGGCCGTCCAACGGGCACCGGACCCCGGGGGGGCTCCGGGGGTCCGGGGGCGGGTCCGGGACGCCGGGAGGCGGCGCCGGACGGCCGACCACGCCCCCCCGGAGCCCGGGCACGCCCCCCGGAGCCCGTCCCCGGCCCCGGGAGCCCCGGAAGCCCGACCCGCGGGGGGAGACGGGCCCCCGCCGGCCCGGGGCGGCGCGGCCCCGCCCCCGGGGGCGTGGGCGGGCCACGGGGGACCGCCCCCGCGCGATCCCGCGCCCCGCCCCGCGCCCCACGCGGGCGGGCGGGCCCCGGACGCCGCCGCCGGGAGCCGGCCGCGCGGCCCGGCGGCCCGGGAACTACGGGCAAGATGGCGCCGGCCGGCCGGAACTACGTCTCCCATGATGCCCGGCGGCCGAACTCGCGCTCCCATTGGCCGAGCCGCCCGTCCGGCGCCATCTTGCCTGGGAAAAACCAACCCAAAAAAAATACCAAAACAAAGAAAAAAAAAAAAAAACCCGCGAACCCGAGCCGGCCGGCGGGAAGCGGCGCGGAGGAGCCGAGCCGAGCCGAGCCGAGCCGGGGGCTGGATTCCGGCCGGGTTTTTTTATATCGATTGATGGATGGATGGATGGATGGATGGATGATGATGATTGATTGATGATGATTGATTGATTGATTGACGATGACGATTCTTCTTCTCCTTTCAGTTTTCACGGGACTCGCGCGCGCGCGCGGGGGAGGAGGGGGAGTCGCGATCGACCGACCGACCGACCGACCGACCGACGGGACCGAGGGACGGACGGACGGACGGACGGACGGACACACACACACACGCACACGCACACGGAGGGAACCGGACCCGACCGACCCGCGGCCGCCTCAGCAGCAGCAGCAGCAGCAGCAACAACCACAACCACAAGAAGAAGAAGAGAGAAACAGACGACCCGGATCCTCTCTCTCTCTCTCTCTCTCTCTCTCTGTCATCCCCCTGCCTCACCGTCACCACAAGCACCCGACACTCACCACACACACACCCCCCCCACAATAAAAAAATTTTTAAAGTGAGGAGGAACCCCGCAAAAACTTTTTTTTTTTTTTTTTTTTTTTTTTTTTTCCCACGAGATGACGCGGGAGAGAGATCGGGATAGACAGACTGACTGACTGACAGGCAGACAGACAGGCAGCGGGACTCGAACCGGCGCACCAAGAGACGGCGCGCCCTCTGCGGGCGGGAGCCTTAAGGGCCGAGCCACCGGCGGTTCGCTGCTTCTGGCTGGCGCGGAGGCCGCCTTTGACTGGCTGGGTGGGCGGGGCGGCCGCGGGGCGAAAGGGAACGACCTCCAAGATGGCGGCGGCGGGCGGGCGGGGACTACGAGTCCCAGCATGCCGCGCGGCGCCCATAGGACTCTATGGAGGGGAGAGGAACCTGGTGGACCGGGTGGCTGGCTGGGGGTGGGGAGGGGTGGGGGGTGGGGGCTGGGACCTGGGGGCGTGGCCTGGGGTGCAGACACGCCCCCTGGGAGGGATCAGCCCGCCCCCAGAGGGCCGGGACCCTCCCACCGGCCCCCGAGGACCAATGAGCGTCCGGGGTCACGGTGAGGTCACGGGGGTCTGGGAGGGGCTGGGGGGCCCTGGGACCGCCCCCTGGGACTCTAGGACACTCCCACATCTGCCTGGACACACCCCCAGGCGGCCGGAGGCGGGACTCTGGCTCCGGAGGGCCAATGGGACACCGGGGCCTGTTAGCAGTAGGTAGGCCTGGGGGGCCTGGATCCGCCCCCAGAGGGCTGGGACCGCCCCCTGGGAGACCTGGCCACTCCCACATCTGCCTAGATCCGCCCCCAGGCGGCTGGAGGCGGTACTTTGGCTCCGGAGGACCAATGAGACACCGGGGCCTGTTAGGAGTAGGTAGGCCTGGGGGCCCTGGATCCGCCCCCTGAGGGCTGGGACCGCCCCCTGGGAGTCTAGGACACTCCCACATCTGCATAGACCCTCCCCCAGGCGGCAGGAGGCGGGACTCTGAGACCCAATGACCAATGAGACACTTGGAGCACCAAGGACAGACTGGGTCCTGGACCCGGTGGGCAGGGCCTGGGGGGCCCTGGACCCGCCCCTGGAGGTCTGGGACCGCCCCCTGGGACTCTAGGACACTCCCACATCTGCATAGAACCGCCCCCAGGCGGCAGGAGGCGGGACTCTGAGACCCAATGACCAATGAGACACTTGGAGCACCAAAGAATGACTGGGTCCTGGACCCGGTGGGCAGGGCCTGGGGGGCCCTGGACCCGCCCAGGGAGGGCTGGGACCGCCCCCTGGGAGTCTAGGCCACTCCCACATCTGCATAGAACCGCCCCCAGGCGGCAGGAGGCGGGACTCTGAGACCTGATGACCAATGAGACACTTGGAGCACAAAGGACAGACTGGGTCCTGGACCCGGTGGGCAGGGCCTGGGGGGCCCTGGACCCGCCCAGGGAGGGCTGGGACCGCCCCCTGGGAGTCTAGGACACTCCCACATCTGCATAGACCCTCCCCCAGGCGGCAGGAGGCGGGACTCTGAGACCCAATGACCAATGAGACACTTGGAGCACCAAAGGGAACCAAGGACAGACTGGGTCCTGGACCCGGTGGGCAGGGCCTGGGGGGCCCTGGACCCGCCCCTGGAGGGCTGGGACCGCCCCCTGGGAGTCTAGGCCACTCCCACATCTGCATAGAACCGCCCCCAGGCGGCAGGAGGCGGGACTTCGGGTCCCAGCGACCAATGAGACACTTGGAGCACCAAAGGGAACCAAGGACAGACTGGGTCCTGGACCCGGTGGGCAGGGCCTGGGGGGCCCTGGACCCGCCCCTGGAGGGCTGGGACCGCCCCCTGGGAGTCTAGGACACTCCCACATCTGCATAGAACCGCCCCCAGGCGGCAGGAGGCGGGACTTTAGATCCCAGCGACCAATGAGACACTTGGAGCACCAAAGGGAACCAAGGACAGACTGGGTCCTGGACCCGGTGGGCAGGGCCTGGGGGGCCCTGGACCCGCCCCTGGAGGGCTGGGACCGCCCCCTGGGAGTCTAGGCCACTCCCACATCTGCATAGAACCGCCCCCAGGCGGCAGGAGGCGGGACTTCAGGTCCCAGCGACCAATGAGACACTTGGAGCACCAAAGGGAACCAAGGACAGACTGGGTCCTGGACCCGGTGGGCAGGGCCTGGGGGGCCCTGGACCCGCCCAGGGAGGGCTGGGACCGCCCCCTGGGAGTCTAGGACACTCCCACATCTGCATAGAACCGCCCCCAGGCGGCAGGAGGCGGGACTTTGGAGACCCGATGACCAATGAGACACTTGGAGCACCAAAGGGAACCAAGGACAGACTGGGTCCTGGACCCGGTGGGCAGGGCCTGGGGGGCCCTGGACCCGCCCCTGGAGGGCTGGGACCGCCCCCTGGGAGTCTAGGACACTCCCACATCTGCATAGACCCTCCCCCAGGCGGCAGGAGGCGGGACTTTAGATCCCAATGACCAATGAGACACTTGGAGCACCAAAGGGAACCAAGGACAGACTGGGTCCTGGACCCGGTGGGCAGGGCCTGGGGGGCCCTGGACCCGCCCCTGGAGGGCTGGGACCGCCCCCTGGGAGTCTAGGCCACTCCCACATCTGCATAGACCCTCCCCCAGGCGGCAGGAGGCGGGACTTCAGAGACCAGATGACCAATGAGACACTTGGAGCACCAAAGGGAACCAAGGACAGACTGGGTCCTGGACACGGTGGGCAGGGCCTGGGGGGCCCTGGACCCGCCCCTGGAGGGCTGGGACCGCCCCCTGGGAGTCTAGGACACTCCCACATCTGCATAGAACCGCCCCCAGGCGGCAGGAGGCGGGACTTTGGAGACCAGATGACCAATGAGACACTTGGAGCACCAAGGACAGACTGGGTCCTGGACCCGGTGGGCAGGGCCTGGGGGGCCCTGGACCCGCCCAGGGAGGGCTGGGACCGCCCCCTGGGAGTGTAGGACACTCCCACATCTGCATAGAACCGCCCCCAGGCGGCAGGAGGCGGGACTCTGGAGACCCGATGACCAATGAGACACTTGGAGCACCAAAGGGAACCAAGGACAGACTGGGTCCTGGACCCGGTGGGCAGGGCCTGGGGGACCCTGGACCCGCCCCTGGAGGGCTGGGACCGCCCCCTGGGAGTCTAGGCCACTCCCACATCTGCATAGAACCGCCCCCAGGCGGCAGGAGGCGGGACTTCGGGTCCCAGCGACCAATGAGACACTTGGAGCACCAAAGGGAACCAAGGACAGACTGGGTCCTGGACCCGGAGGGCAGGGCCTGGGGGGCCCTGGACCCGCCCAGGGAGGGCTGGGACCGCCCCCTGGGAGTCTAGGCCACTCCCACATCTGCATAGACCCTCCCCCAGGCGGCAGGAGGCGGGACTTCGGGTCCCGGCGACCAATGAGAGGCTGGGACTCGGGGACTGGCAGCTCCATAGGAGCCCATGGGGACCCGGGTCTGGGGGGCCGTGGGAGGGGCTGGGAGGGCGGGGGGCGGTGCCAGACGGTCGGACCCGCCCCCGGACGGCCCCAGACACGCCCCCCAGACCCCGGCCACGCCCCCGGGGCCGGGTCTCAGGCCCTGGCAGCTCCATTGGAGCCAATGGGGAGAGGGCTCTGGGGGGCCGTGGGAGGGGCTGGGGGGTCGGGAGGCGGTGCCAGACGGTCCGACCCGCCCCCGGACGGCCCTAAACACGCCCCCCAGACCCCGGCCACGCCCCCGGGGCCGGGCAGAGGACCCAGAGGGACCCGGAGGGAAGGAGAGTGCTTGAGACTTGGGGGGGCTCGGGGAGGGGCTGGGGGGGCGGGGGGCGGGTCCAGGCGGTCGGACCCGCCCCCGGGGACTGCGGACTCCGCCCCCTCGACCCCGGACACGCCCCCGAGGCGGGACTTCCGCCCCGGGCCGTCCAACGGGCACCGGACCCCGGGGGGGCTCCGGGGGTCCGGGGGCGGGTCCGGGACGCCGGGAGGCGGCGCCGGACGGCCGACCACGCCCCCCCGGAGCCCGGGCACGCCCCCCGGAGCCCCTGCCCGGCCCCGGGAGCCCCGGAAGCCCGACCCGCGGGGGGAGCCGGGCCCCCGCCGGCCCGGGGCGGCGCGGCCCCGCCCCCGGGGGCGTGGGCGGGCCACGGGGGACCGCCCCCGCGCGATCCCGCGCCCCGCCCCGCGCCCCACGCGGGCGGGCGGGCCCCGGACGCCGCCGCCGGGAGCCGGCCGCGCGGCCCGGCGGCCCGGGAACTACGGGCAAGATGGCGCCGGCCGGCCGGAACTACGTCTCCCATGATGCCCGGCGGCCGAACTCGCGCTCCCATTGGCCGAGCCGCCCGTCCGGCGCCATCTTGCCTGGGAAAAACCAACCCAAAAAAAATACCAAAACAAAGAAAAAAAAAAAAAAAACCCGCGAACCCGAGCCGGCCGGCGGGAAGCGGCGCGGAGGAGCCGAGCCGAGCCGAGCCGAGCCGGTGGCTGGATTCCGGCCGGGTTTTTTTATATCGATTGATGGATGGATGGATGGATGGATGGATGATGATGATTGATTGATGATGATTGATTGATTGATTGACGATGACGATTCTTCTTCTCCTTTCAGTTTTCACGGGACTCGCGCGCGCGCGCGGGGGAGGAGGGGGAGTCGCGATCGACCGACCGACCGACCGACCGACCGACGGGACCGAGGGACGGACGGACGGACGGACGGACGGACACACACACACACGCACACGCACACGGAGGGAACCGGACCCGACCGACCCGCGGCCGCCTCAGCAGCAGCAGCAGCAGCAGCAACCACAACCACAAGAAGAAGAAGAGAGAAACAGACGACCCGGATCCTCTCTCTCTCTCTCTCTCTCTCTCTCTGTCATCCCCCTGCCTCACCGTCACCACAAGCACCCGACACTCACCACACACACACCCCCCCCACAATAAAAAAATTTTTAAAGTGAGGAGGAACCCCGCAAAAACTTTTTTTTTTTTTTTTTTTTTTTTTTTTTTCCCACGAGATGACGCGGGAGAGAGATCGGGATAGACAGACTGACTGACTGACAGGCAGACAGACAGACAGCGGGACTCGAACCGGCGCACCAAGAGACGGCGCGCCCTCTGCGGGCGGGAGCCTTAAGGGCCGAGCCACCGGCGGTTCGCTGCTTCTGGCTGGCGCGGAGGCCGCCTTTGACTGGCTGGGTGGGCGGGGCGGCCGCGGGGCGAAAGGGAACGACCTCCAAGATGGCGGCGGCGGGCGGGCGGGGACTACGAGTCCCAGCATGCCGCGCGGCGCCCATAGGACTCTATGGAGGGGAGAGGAACCTGGTGGACCGGGTGGCTGGCTGGGGGTGGGGAGGGGTGGGGGGTGGGGGCTGGGACCTGGGGGCGTGGCCTGGGGTGCAGACACGCCCCCTGGGAGGGATCAGCCCGCACCCAGAGGGCCAGGACCCTCCCACCGGCCCCCGAGGACCAATGAGCGTCCGGGGTCACGGTGAGGTCACGGGGGTCTGGGAGGGGCTGGGGGGCCCTGGGACCGCCCCCTGAAACTCCAGGACACTCCCACATCTGCCTGGACACACCCCCAGGCGGCCGGAGGCGGGACTCTGGCTCCGGAGGGCCAATGGGACACCGGGGCCTGTTAGCAGTAGGTAGGCCTGGGGGGCCTGGATCCGCCCCCAGAGGGCTGGGACCGCCCCCTGGGAGACCTGGCCACTCCCACATCTGCCTCGATCCGCCCCCAGGCGGCTGGAGGCGGTACTTTGGCTCCGGAGGGCCAATGGGACACCTGGGCCTGTTAGGAGTAGGTAGGCCTGGGGGCCCTGGATCCGCCCCCTGAGGGCTGGGACCGCCCCCTGGGAGTGTAGGCCACTCCCACATCTGCATAGACCCTCCCCCAGGCGGCAGGAGGCGGGACTCTGAGACCCAATGACCAATGAGACACCTGGAGCACCAAAGAATGACTGGGTCCTGGACCCGGTGGGCAGGGCCTGGGGGGCCCTGGACCCGCCCAGGGAGGGCTGGGACCGCCCCCTTGGAGTCTAGGCCACTCCCACATCTGCATATAACCGCCCCCAGGCGGCAGGAGGCGGGACTTTAGATCCCAGCGACCAATGAAACACTTGGAGCACCAGAGGGAACCAAGGACAGACTGGGTCCTGGACCCGGTGGGCAGGGCCTGGGGGGCCCTGGACCCGCCCCTGGAGGGCTGGGACCGCCCCCTGGGAGTCTAGGACACTCCCACATCTGCATATAACCGCCCCCAGGCGGCAGGAGGCGGGACTTTAGATCCCAGCGACCAATGAGACACTTGGAGCACCAGAGGGAACCAAGGACAGACTGGGTCCTGGACCCGGTGGGCAGGGCCTGGGGGGCCCTGGACCCGCCCCTGGAGGGCTGGGACCGCCCCCTGGGAGTCTAGGACACTCCCACATCTGCATAGACCCTCCCCCAGGCGGCAGGAGGCGGGACTTTAGATCCCAATGACCAATGAGACACTTGGAGCACCAAAGGGAACCAAGGACAGACTGGGTCCTGGACACGGTGGGCAGGGCCTGGGGGGCCCTGGACCCGCCCAGGGAGGGCTGGGACCGCCCCCTGGGAGTCTAGGACACTCCCACATCTGCATAGAACCTCCCCCAGGCGGCAGGAGGCGGGACTTTAGATCCCAGCGACCAATGAGACACTTGGAGCACCAAGGGGAACCAAGGACAGACTGGGTCCTGGACCCGGTGGGCAGGGCCTGGGGGGCCCTGGACCCGCCCCTGGAGGGCTGGGACCGCCCCCTGGGAGTCTAGGACACTCCCACATCTGCATAGACCCTCCCCCAGGCGGCAGGAGGCGGGACTCTGAGACCCAATGACCAATGAGACACTTGGAGCACCAAAGAATGACTGGGTCCTGGACCCGGTGGGCAGGGCCTGGGGGCCCTGGACCCGCCCAGGGAGGGCTGGGACCGCCCCCTGGGAGTCTAGGCCACTCCCACATCTGCATAGAACCGCCCCCAGGCGGCTGGAGGCGGGACTTTGGAGACCCGATGACCAATGAGACACTTGGAGCACCAAAGGGAACCAAGGACAGACTGGGTCCTGGACCCGGTGGGCAGGGCCTGGGGGGCCCTGGACCCGCCCCTGGAGGGCTGGGACCGCCCCCTGGGAGTCTAGGCCACTCCCACATCTGCATAGAACCGCCCCCAGGCGGCAGGAGGCGGGACTCTGAGACCCAGCGACCAATGAGACACTTGGAGCACCAAAGGGAACCAAGGACAGACTGGGTCCTGGACCCGGTGGGCAGGGCCTGGGGGGCCCTGGATCCGCCCCCTGAGGGCTGGGACCGCCCCCTGGGACTCTAAACCACTCCCACATCTGCATAGACCCTCCCCCAGGCGGCAGGAGGCGGGACTTTAGATCCCAATGACCAATGAGACACTTGGAGCACCAAGGACAGACTGGGTCCTGGACCCGGTGGGCAGGGCCTGGGGGGCCCTGGACCCGCCCCTGGATGGCTGGGACCGCCCCCTGGGAGTCTAGGCCACTCCCACATCTGCATAGAACCGCCCCCAGGCGGCAGGAGGCGGGACTTCAGGTCCCAGCGACCAATGAGACACTTGGAGCACCAAAGGGAACCAAGGACAGACTGGGTCCTGGACCCGGTGGGCAGGGCCTGGGGGGCCCTGGACCCGCCCAGGGAGGGCTGGGACCGCCCCCTGGGAGTCTAGGACACTCCCACATCTGCATAGAACCGCCCCCAGGCGGCAGGAGGCGGGACTTTGGAGACCCGATGACCAATGAGACACTTGGAGCACCAAAGGGAACCAAGGACAGACTGGGTCCTGGACCCGGTGGGCAGGGCCTGGGGGGCCCTGGACCCGCCCCTGGAGGGCTGGGACCGCCCCCTGGGAGTCTAGGACACTCCCACATCTGCATAGACCCTCCCCCAGGCGGCAGGAGGCGGGACTTTAGATCCCAATGACCAATGAGACACTTGGAGCACCAAAGGGAACCAAGGACAGACTGGGTCCTGGACCCGGTGGGCAGGGCCTGGGGGGCCCTGGACCCGCCCCTGGAGGGCTGGGACCGCCCCCTGGGAGTCTAGGCCACTCCCACATCTGCATAGACCCTCCCCCAGGCGGCAGGAGGCGGGACTTCAGAGACCAGATGACCAATGAGACACTTGGAGCACCAAAGGGAACCAAGGACAGACTGGGTCCTGGACACGGTGGGCAGGGCCTGGGGGGCCCTGGACCCGCCCCTGGAGGGCTGGGACCGCCCCCTGGGAGTCTAGGACACTCCCACATCTGCATAGAACCGCCCCCAGGCGGCAGGAGGCGGGACTTTGGAGACCAGATGACCAATGAGACACTTGGAGCACCAAGGACAGACTGGGTCCTGGACCCGGTGGGCAGGGCCTGGGGGGCCCTGGACCCGCCCAGGGAGGGCTGGGACCGCCCCCTGGGAGTGTAGGACACTCCCACATCTGCATAGAACCGCCCCCAGGCGGCAGGAGGCGGGACTCTGGAGACCCGATGACCAATGAGACACTTGGAGCACCAAAGGGAACCAAGGACAGACTGGGTCCTGGACCCGGTGGGCAGGGCCTGGGGGACCCTGGACCCGCCCCTGGAGGGCTGGGACCGCCCCCTGGGAGTCTAGGCCACTCCCACATCTGCATAGAACCGCCCCCAGGCGGCAGGAGGCGGGACTTCGGGTCCCAGCGACCAATGAGACACTTGGAGCACCAAAGGGAACCAAGGACAGACTGGGTCCTGGACCCGGTGGGCAGGGCCTGGGGGGCCCTGGACCCGCCCAGGGAGGGCTGGGACCGCCCCCTGGGAGTCTAGGCCACTCCCACATCTGCATAGACCCTCCCCCAGGCGGCAGGAGGCGGGACTTCGGGTCCCGGCGACCAATGAGAGGCTGGGACTCGGGGACTGGCAGCTCCATAGGAGCCCATGGGGACCCGGGTCTGGGGGGCCGTGGGAGGGGCTGGGAGGGCGGGGGGCGGTGCCAGACGGTCGGACCCGCCCCCGGACGGCCCCAGACACGCCCCCCAGACCCCGGCCACGCCCCCGGGGCCGGGTCTCAGGCCCTGGCAGCTCCATTGGAGCCAATGGGGAGAGGGCTCTGGGGGGCCGTGGGAGGGGCGGGGGGGGCGGGAGGCGGTGCCAGACGGTCCGACCCGCCCCCGGACGGCCCTAAACACGCCCCCCAGACCCCGGCCACGCCCCCGGGGCCGGGCAGAGGACCCAGAGGGACCCGGAGGGACGGAGAGTGCTTGAGACTTGGGGGGGCTCGGGGAGGGGCTGGGGGGGCGGGGGGCGGGTCCAGGCGGTCGGACCCGCCCCCGGGGACTGCGGACTCCGCCCCCTCGACCCCGGACACGCCCCCGAGGCGGGACTTCCGCCCCGGGCCGTCCAACGGGCACCGGACCCCGGGGGGGCTCCGGGGGTCCGGGGGCGGGTCCGGGACGCCGGGAGGCGGCGCCGGACGGCCGACCACGCCCCCCCGGAGCCCGGGCACGCCCCCCGGAGCCCGTCCCCGGCCCCGGGAGCCCCGGAAGCCCGACCCGCGGGGGGAGACGGGCCCCCGCCGGCCCGGGGCGGCGCGGCCCCGCCCCCGGGGGCGTGGGCGGGCCACGGGGGACCGCCCCCGCGCGATCCCGCGCCCCGCCCCGCGCCCCACGCGGGCGGGCGGGCCCCGGACGCCGCCGCCGGGAGCCGGCCGCGCGGCCCGGCGGCCCGGGAACTACGGGCAAGATGGCGCCGGCCGGCCGGAACTACGTCTCCCATGATGCCCGGCGGCCGAACTCGCGCTCCCATTGGCCGAGCCGCCCGTCCGGCGCCATCTTGCCTGGGAAAAACCAACCCAAAAAAAATACCAAAACAAAGAAAAAAAAAAAAAAAACCCGCGAACCCGAGCCGGCCGGCGGGAAGCGGCGCGGAGGAGCCGAGCCGAGCCGAGCCGAGCCGGTGGCTGGATTCCGGCCGGGTTTTTTTATATCGATTGATGGATGGATGGATGGATGGATGGATGATGATGATTGATTGATGATGATTGATTGATTGATTGACGATGACGATTCTTCTTCTCCTTTCAGTTTTCACGGGACTCGCGCGCGCGCGCGGGGGAGGAGGGGGAGTCGCGATCGACCGACCGACCGACCGACCGACCGACGGGACCGAGGGACGGACGGACGGACGGACGGACGGACACACACACACACGCACACGCACACGGAGGGAACCGGACCCGACCGACCCGCGGCCGCCTCAGCAGCAGCAGCAGCAGCAGCAACCACAACCACAAGAAGAAGAAGAGAGAAACAGACGACCCGGATCCTCTCTCTCTCTCTCTCTCTCTCTCTCTGTCATCCCCCTGCCTCACCGTCACCACAAGCACCCGACACTCACCACACACACACCCCCCCCACAATAAAAAAATTTTTAAAGTGAGGAGGAACCCCCCAAAAACTTTTTTTTTTTTTTTTTTTTTTTTTTTTTTTCCCACGAGATGACGCGGGAGAGAGATCGGGATAGACAGACTGACTGACTGACAGGCAGACAGACAGGCAGCGGGACTCGAACCGGCGCACCAAGAGACGGCGCGCCCTCTGCGGGCGGGAGCCTTAAGGGCCGAGCCACCGGCGGTTCGCTGCTTCTGGCTGGCGCGGAGGCCGCCTTTGACTGGCTGGGTGGGCGGGGCGGCCGCGGGGCGAAAGGGAACGACCTCCAAGATGGCGGCGGCGGGCGGGCGGGGACTACGAGTCCCAGCATGCCGCGCGGCGCCCATAGGACTCTATGGAGGGGAGAGGAACCTGGTGGACCGGGTGGCTGGCTGGGGGTGGGGAGGGGTGGGGGGTGGGGGCTGGGACCTGGGGGCGTGGCCTGGGGTGCAGACACGCCCCCTGGGAGGGATCAGCCCGCCCCCAGAGGGCCGGGACCCTCCCACCGGCCCCCGAGGACCAATGAGCGTCCGGGGTCACGGTGAGGTCACGGGGGTCTGGGAGGGGCTGGGGGGCCCTGGGACCGCCCCCTGGGACTCTAGGACACTCCCACATCTGCCTGGACACACCCCCAGGCGGCCGGAGGCGGGACTCTGGCTCCGGAGGGCCAATGGGACACCGGGGCCTGTTAGCAGTAGGTAGGCCTGGGGGGCCTGGATCCGCCCCCAGAGGGCTGGGACCGCCCCCTGGGAGACCTGGCCACTCCCACATCTGCCTAGATCCGCCCCCAGGCGGCTGGAGGCGGTACTTTGGCTCCGGAGGACCAATGAGACACCGGGGCCTGTTAGGAGTAGGTAGGCCTGGGGGCCCTGGATCCGCCCCCTGAGGGCTGGGACCGCCCCCTGGGAGTCTAGGACACTCCCACATCTGCATAGACCCTCCCCCAGGCGGCAGGAGGCGGGACTCTGAGACCCAATGACCAATGAGACACTTGGAGCACCAAGGACAGACTGGGTCCTGGACCCGGTGGGCAGGGCCTGGGGGGCCCTGGACCCGCCCCTGGAGGTCTGGGACCGCCCCCTGGGACTCTAGGACACTCCCACATCTGCATAGAACCGCCCCCAGGCGGCAGGAGGCGGGACTCTGAGACCCAATGACCAATGAGACACTTGGAGCACCAAAGAATGACTGGGTCCTGGACCCGGTGGGCAGGGCCTGGGGGGCCCTGGACCCGCCCAGGGAGGGCTGGGACCGCCCCCTGGGAGTCTAGGCCACTCCCACATCTGCATAGAACCGCCCCCAGGCGGCAGGAGGCGGGACTCTGAGACCTGATGACCAATGAGACACTTGGAGCACAAAGGACAGACTGGGTCCTGGACCCGGTGGGCAGGGCCTGGGGGGCCCTGGACCCGCCCAGGGAGGGCTGGGACCGCCCCCTGGGAGTCTAGGACACTCCCACATCTGCATAGACCCTCCCCCAGGCGGCAGGAGGCGGGACTCTGAGACCCAATGACCAATGAGACACTTGGAGCACCAAAGGGAACCAAGGACAGACTGGGTCCTGGACCCGGTGGGCAGGGCCTGGGGGGCCCTGGACCCGCCCCTGGAGGGCTGGGACCGCCCCCTGGGAGTGCAGGCCACTCCCACATCTGCATAGAACCGCCCCCAGGCGGCAGGAGGCGGGACTTTAGATCCCAGCGACCAATGAGACACTTGGAGCACCAAAGGGAACCAAGGACAGACTGGGTCCTGGACCCGGTGGGCAGGGCCTGGGGGGCCCTGGACCCGCCCCTGGAGGGCTGGGACCGCCCCCTGGGAGTCTAGGCCACTCCCACATCTGCATAGAACCGCCCCCAGGCGGCAGGAGGCGGGACTTCGGGTCCCAGCGACCAATGAGACACTTGGAGCCCAAAGGGGAACCAAGGACAGACTGGGTCCTGGACCCGGTGGGCAGGGCCTGGGGGGCCCTGGACCCGCCCCTGGAGGGCTGGGACCGCCCCCTGGGAGTGCAGGCCACTCCCACATCTGCATAGAACCGCCCCCAGGCGGCAGGAGGCGGGACTTTAGATCCCAGCGACCAATGAGAGGCTGGGACTCGGGGACTGGCAGCTCCATAGGAGCCCACGGGGACCCGGGTCTGGGGGGCCGTGGGAGGGGCTGGGGGGGCGGGAGGCGGTGCCAGACGGTCGGACCCGCCCCCGGACGGCCCTAAACACGCCCCCCAGACCCCGGCCACGCCCCCGGGGCCGGGTCTCAGGCCCTGGCAGCTCCATTGGAGCCAATGGGGACCAGGGTCTGGGGGGCCGTGGGAGGGGCTGGGGGGGGGGGGGGCGGTGCCAGACGGTCGGACCCGCCCCCGGACGGCCCTAGACACGCCCCCCAGACCCCGGCCACGCCCCCGGGGCCGGGTCTCAGGCCCTGGCAGCTCCATTGGAGCCCATGGGGAGAGGGCTCTGGGGGGCCGTGGGTGGGGCTGGGGGGGCGGGAGGCGGTGCCAGACGGTCCGACCCGCCCCCGGACGGCCCCAGACACGCCCCCCAGACCCCGGCCACGCCCCCGGGGCCGGGCAGAGGACCCAGAGGGACCCGGAGGGAAGGAGAGTGCTTGAGACTTGGGGGGGCTCGGGGAGGGGCTGGGGGGGCGGGGGGCGGGTCCAGGCGGTCGGACCCGCCCCCGGGGACTGCGGACTCCGCCCCCTCGACCCCGGACACGCCCCCGAGGCGGGACTTCCGCCCCGGGCCGTCCAACGGGCACCGGACCCCGGGGGGGCTCCGGGGGTCCGGGGGCGGGTCCGGGACGCCGGGAGGCGGCGCCGGACGGCCGACCACGCCCCCCCGGAGCCCGGGCACGCCCCCCGGAGCCCCTGCCCGGCCCCGGGAGCCCCGGAAGCCCGACCCGCGGGGGGAGCCGGGCCCCCGCCGGCCCGGGGCGGCGCGGCCCCGCCCCCGGGGGCGTGGGCGGGCCACGGGGGACCGCCCCCGCGCGATCCCGCGCCCCGCCCCGCGCCCCACGCGGGCGGGCGGGCCCCGGACCGCCGCCGGGAGCCGGCCGCGCGGCCCGGCGGTCCCGGAACTACGGGCAAGATGGCGCCGGCCGGCCGGAACTACGTCTCCCATGATGCCCGGCGGCCGAACTCGCGCTCCCATTGGCCGAGCCGCCCGTCCGGCGCCATCTTGCCTGGGAAAACCAACCCAAAAAAAATACCAAAACAAAGAAAAAAAAAAAAAAAAACCCGCGAACCCGAGCCGGCCGGCGGGAAGCGGCGCGGAGGAGCCGAGCCGAGCCGAGCCGAGCCGGTGGCTGGATTCCGGCCGGGTTTTTTTATATCGATTGATGGATGGATGGATGGATGGTTATTGATGATGATGATTGATTGATGATTGATTGATTGACGATGACGATTCTTCTTCTCCTTTCAGTTTTCACGGGACTCGCGCGCGCGCGCGGGGGAGGAGGGGGAGTCGCGATCGACCGACCGACCGACCGACCGACGGGACCGAGGGACGGACGGACGGACGGACGGACGGACACACACACACACGCGCACGCACACGGAGGGAACCGGACCCGACCGACCCGCGGCCGCCTCAGCAGCAGCAGCAGCAGCAGCAACAACCACAACCACAAGAAGAAGAAGAGAGAAACAGACGACCCGGATCCTCTCTCTCTCTCTCTCTCTCTCTCTGTCATCCCCCTGCCTCACCGTCACCACAAGCACCCGACACTCACCACACACACACCCCCCCCACAATAAAAAAATTTTTAACGTGCGGAGGAACCCCCCAAAAACTTTTTTTTTTTTTTTTTTTTTTTTTTTTTTTTTTTTCCCACGAGATGACGCGGGAGAGAGATCGGGATAGACAGACTGACTGACTGACAGGCAGACAGACAGACAGCGGGACTCGAACCGGCGCACCAAGAGACGGCGCGCCCTCTGCGGGCGGGAGCCTTAAGGGCCGAGCCACCGGCGGTTCGCTGCTTCTGGCTGGCGCGGAGGCCGCCTTTGACTGGCTGGGTGGGCGGGGCGGCCGCGGGGCGAAAGGGAACGACCTCCAAGATGGCGGCGGGCGGGCGGGGACTACGAGTCCCAGCATGCCGCGCGGCGCCCATAGGACTCTATGGAGGGGAGAGGAACCTGGTGGACCGGGTGGCTGGCTGGGGGTGGGAGGGTGGGGGGTGGGGGCTGGGACCTGGGGGCGTGGCCTGGGGTGCAGACACGCCCCCTGGGAGGGATCAGCCCGCACCCAGAGGGCCAGGACCCTCCCACCGGCCCCCGAGGACCAATGAGCGTCCGGGGTCACGGTGAGGTCACGGGGGTCTGGGAGGGGCTGGGGGGCCCTGGGACCGCCCCCTGAAACTCCAGGACACTCCCACATCTGCCTGGACACACCCCCAGGCGGCCGGAGGCGGGACTCTGGCTCCGGAGGGCCAATGGGACACCGGGGCCTGTTAGCAGTAGGTAGGCCTGGGGGGCCTGGATCCGCCCCCAGAGGGCTGGGACCGCCCCCTGGGAGACCTGGCCACTCCCACATCTGCCTAGATCCGCCCCCAGGCGGCTGGAGGCGGTACTTTGGCTCCGGAGGGCCAATGGGACACCTGGGCCTGTTAGGAGTAGGTAGGCCTGGGGGCCCTGGATCCGCCCCCTGAGGGCTGGGACCGCCCCCTGGGAGTGTAGGCCACTCCCACATCTGCATAGACCCTCCCCCAGGCGGCAGGAGGCGGGACTCTGAGACCCAATGACCAATGAGACACCTGGAGCACCAAAGAATGACTGGGTCCTGGACCCGGTGGGCAGGGCCTGGGGGGCCCTGGACCCGCCCAGGGAGGGCTGGGACCGCCCCCTTGGAGTCTAGGCCACTCCCACATCTGCATATAACCGCCCCCAGGCGGCAGGAGGCGGGACTTTAGATCCCAGCGACCAATGAAACACTTGGAGCACCAGAGGGAACCAAGGACAGACTGGGTCCTGGACCCGGTGGGCAGGGCCTGGGGGGCCCTGGACCCGCCCCTGGAGGGCTGGGACCGCCCCCTGGGAGTCTAGGACACTCCCACATCTGCATATAACCGCCCCCAGGCGGCAGGAGGCGGGACTTTAGATCCCAGCGACCAATGAGACACTTGGAGCACCAGAGGGAACCAAGGACAGACTGGGTCCTGGACCCGGTGGGCAGGGCCTGGGGGGCCCTGGACCCGCCCCTGGAGGGCTGGGACCGCCCCCTGGGAGTCTAGGACACTCCCACATCTGCATAGACCCTCCCCCAGGCGGCAGGAGGCGGGACTTTAGATCCCAATGACCAATGAGACACTTGGAGCACCAAAGGGAACCAAGGACAGACTGGGTCCTGGACACGGTGGGCAGGGCCTGGGGGGCCCTGGACCCGCCCAGGGAGGGCTGGGACCGCCCCCTGGGAGTCTAGGACACTCCCACATCTGCATAGAACCTCCCCCAGGCGGCAGGAGGCGGGACTTTAGATCCCAGCGACCAATGAGACACTTGGAGCACCAAGGGGAACCAAGGACAGACTGGGTCCTGGACCCGGTGGGCAGGGCCTGGGGGGCCCTGGACCCGCCCCTGGAGGGCTGGGACCGCCCCCTGGGAGTCTAGGACACTCCCACATCTGCATAGACCCTCCCCCAGGCGGCAGGAGGCGGGACTCTGAGACCCAATGACCAATGAGACACTTGGAGCACCAAAGAATGACTGGGTCCTGGACCCGGTGGGCAGGGCCTGGGGGCCCTGGACCCGCCCAGGGAGGGCTGGGACCGCCCCCTGGGAGTCTAGGCCACTCCCACATCTGCATAGAACCGCCCCCAGGCGGCTGGAGGCGGGACTTTGGAGACCCGATGACCAATGAGACACTTGGAGCACCAAAGGGAACCAAGGACAGACTGGGTCCTGGACCCGGTGGGCAGGGCCTGGGGGGCCCTGGACCCGCCCCTGGAGGGCTGGGACCGCCCCCTGGGAGTCTAGGCCACTCCCACATCTGCATAGAACCGCCCCCAGGCGGCAGGAGGCGGGACTCTGAGACCCAGCGACCAATGAGACACTTGGAGCACCAAAGGGAACCAAGGACAGACTGGGTCCTGGACCCGGTGGGCAGGGCCTGGGGGGCCCTGGATCCGCCCCCTGAGGGCTGGGACCGCCCCCTGGGACTCTAAACCACTCCCACATCTGCATAGACCCTCCCCCAGGCGGCAGGAGGCGGGACTTTAGATCCCAATGACCAATGAGACACTTGGAGCACCAAGGACAGACTGGGTCCTGGACCCGGTGGGCAGGGCCTGGGGGGCCCTGGACCCGCCCCTGGATGGCTGGGACCGCCCCCTGGGAGTCTAGGCCACTCCCACATCTGCATAGAACCGCCCCCAGGCGGCAGGAGGCGGGACTTCAGGTCCCAGCGACCAATGAGACACTTGGAGCACCAAAGGGAACCAAGGACAGACTGGGTCCTGGACCCGGTGGGCAGGGCCTGGGGGGCCCTGGACCCGCCCAGGGAGGGCTGGGACCGCCCCCTGGGAGTCTAGGACACTCCCACATCTGCATAGAACCGCCCCCAGGCGGCAGGAGGCGGGACTTTGGAGACCCGATGACCAATGAGACACTTGGAGCACCAAAGGGAACCAAGGACAGACTGGGTCCTGGACCCGGTGGGCAGGGCCTGGGGGGCCCTGGACCCGCCCCTGGAGGGCTGGGACCGCCCCCTGGGAGTCTAGGACACTCCCACATCTGCATAGACCCTCCCCCAGGCGGCAGGAGGCGGGACTTTAGATCCCAATGACCAATGAGACACTTGGAGCACCAAAGGGAACCAAGGACAGACTGGGTCCTGGACCCGGTGGGCAGGGCCTGGGGGGCCCTGGACCCGCCCCTGGAGGGCTGGGACCGCCCCCTGGGAGTCTAGGCCACTCCCACATCTGCATAGACCCTCCCCCAGGCGGCAGGAGGCGGGACTTCAGAGACCAGATGACCAATGAGACACTTGGAGCACCAAAGGGAACCAAGGACAGACTGGGTCCTGGACACGGTGGGCAGGGCCTGGGGGGCCCTGGACCCGCCCCTGGAGGGCTGGGACCGCCCCCTGGGAGTCTAGGACACTCCCACATCTGCATAGAACCGCCCCCAGGCGGCAGGAGGCGGGACTTTGGAGACCAGATGACCAATGAGACACTTGGAGCACCAAGGACAGACTGGGTCCTGGACCCGGTGGGCAGGGCCTGGGGGGCCCTGGACCCGCCCAGGGAGGGCTGGGACCGCCCCCTGGGAGTGTAGGACACTCCCACATCTGCATAGAACCGCCCCCAGGCGGCAGGAGGCGGGACTCTGGAGACCCGATGACCAATGAGACACTTGGAGCACCAAAGGGAACCAAGGACAGACTGGGTCCTGGACCCGGTGGGCAGGGCCTGGGGGACCCTGGACCCGCCCCTGGAGGGCTGGGACCGCCCCCTGGGAGTCTAGGCCACTCCCACATCTGCATAGAACCGCCCCCAGGCGGCAGGAGGCGGGACTTCGGGTCCCAGCGACCAATGAGACACTTGGAGCACCAAAGGGAACCAAGGACAGACTGGGTCCTGGACCCGGTGGGCAGGGCCTGGGGGGCCCTGGACCCGCCCAGGGAGGGCTGGGACCGCCCCCTGGGAGTCTAGGCCACTCCCACATCTGCATAGACCCTCCCCCAGGCGGCAGGAGGCGGGACTTCGGGTCCCGGCGACCAATGAGAGGCTGGGACTCGGGGACTGGCAGCTCCATAGGAGCCCATGGGGACCCGGGTCTGGGGGGCCGTGGGAGGGGCTGGGAGGGCGGGGGGCGGTGCCAGACGGTCGGACCCGCCCCCGGACGGCCCCAGACACGCCCCCCAGACCCCGGCCACGCCCCCGGGGCCGGGTCTCAGGCCCTGGCAGCTCCATTGGAGCCAATGGGGAGAGGGCTCTGGGGGGCCGTGGGAGGGGCTGGGGGGTCGGGAGGCGGTGCCAGACGGTCCGACCCGCCCCCGGACGGCCCTAAACACGCCCCCCAGACCCCGGCCACGCCCCCGGGGCCGGGCAGAGGACCCAGAGGGACCCGGAGGGACGGAGAGTGCTTGAGACTTGGGGGGGCTCGGGGAGGGGCTGGGGGGGCGGGGGGCGGGTCCAGGCGGTCGGACCCGCCCCCGGGGACTGCGGACTCCGCCCCCTCGACCCCGGACACGCCCCCGAGGCGGGACTTCCGCCCCGGGCCGTCCAACGGGCACCGGACCCCGGGGGGGCTCCGGGGGTCCGGGGGCGGGTCCGGGACGCCGGGAGGCGGCGCCGGACGGCCGACCACGCCCCCCCGGAGCCCGGGCACGCCCCCCGGAGCCCGTCCCCGGCCCCGGGAGCCCCGGAAGCCCGACCCGCGGGGGGAGACGGGCCCCCGCCGGCCCGGGGCGGCGCGGCCCCGCCCCCGGGGGCGTGGGCGGGCCACGGGGGACCGCCCCCGCGCGATCCCGCGCCCCGCCCCGCGCCCCACGCGGGCGGGCGGGCCCCGGACGCCGCCGCCGGGAGCCGGCCGCGCGGCCCGGCGGCCCGGGAACTACGGGCAAGATGGCGCCGGCCGGCCGGAACTACGTCTCCCATGATGCCCGGCGGCCGAACTCGCGCTCCCATTGGCCGAGCCGCCCGTCCGGCGCCATCTTGCCTGGGAAAAACCAACCCAAAAAAAATACCAAAACAAAGAAAAAAAAAAAAAAACCCGCGAACCCGAGCCGGCCGGCGGGAAGCGGCGCGGAGGAGCCGAGCCGAGCCGAGCCGAGCCGGTGGCTGGATTCCGGCCGGGTTTTTTTATATCGATTGATGGATGGATGGATGGATGGATGATGATGATTGATTGATGATGATTGATTGATTGATTGACGATGACGATTCTTCTTCTCCTTTCAGTTTTCACGGGACTCGCGCGCGCGCGCGGGGGAGGAGGGGGAGTCGCGATCGACCGACCGACCGACCGACCGACCGACGGGACCGAGGGACGGACGGACGGACGGACGGACGGACACACACACACACGCACACGCACACGGAGGGAACCGGACCCGACCGACCCGCGGCCGCCTCAGCAGCAGCAGCAGCAGCAGCAACCACAACCACAAGAAGAAGAAGAGAGAAACAGACGACCCGGATCCTCTCTCTCTCTCTCTCTCTCTCTCTCTGTCATCCCCCTGCCTCACCGTCACCACAAGCACCCGACACTCACCACACACACACCCCCCCCACAATAAAAAAATTTTTAAAGTGAGGAGGAACCCCGCAAAAACTTTTTTTTTTTTTTTTTTTTTTTTTTTTTTTCCCACGAGATGACGCGGGAGAGAGATCGGGATAGACAGACTGACTGACTGACAGGCAGACAGACAGGCAGCGGGACTCGAACCGGCGCACCAAGAGACGGCGCGCCCTCTGCGGGCGGGAGCCTTAAGGGCCGAGCCACCGGCGGTTCGCTGCTTCTGGCTGGCGCGGAGGCCGCCTTTGACTGGCTGGGTGGGCGGGGCGGCCGCGGGGCGAAAGGGAACGACCTCCAAGATGGCGGCGGCGGGCGGGCGGGGACTACGAGTCCCAGCATGCCGCGCGGCGCCCATAGGACTCTATGGAGGGGAGAGGAACCTGGTGGACCGGGTGGCTGGCTGGGGGTGGGGAGGGGTGGGGGGTGGGGGCTGGGACCTGGGGGCGTGGCCTGGGGTGCAGACACGCCCCCTGGGAGGGATCAGCCCGCCCCCAGAGGGCCGGGACCCTCCCACCGGCCCCCGAGGACCAATGAGCGTCCGGGGTCACGGTGAGGTCACGGGGGTCTGGGAGGGGCTGGGGGGCCCTGGGACCGCCCCCTGGGACTCTAGGACACTCCCACATCTGCCTGGACACACCCCCAGGCGGCCGGAGGCGGGACTCTGGCTCCGGAGGGCCAATGGGACACCGGGGCCTGTTAGCAGTAGGTAGGCCTGGGGGGCCTGGATCCGCCCCCAGAGGGCTGGGACCGCCCCCTGGGAGACCTGGCCACTCCCACATCTGCCTAGATCCGCCCCCAGGCGGCTGGAGGCGGTACTTTGGCTCCGGAGGACCAATGAGACACCGGGGCCTGTTAGGAGTAGGTAGGCCTGGGGGCCCTGGATCCGCCCCCTGAGGGCTGGGACCGCCCCCTGGGAGTCTAGGACACTCCCACATCTGCATAGACCCTCCCCCAGGCGGCAGGAGGCGGGACTCTGAGACCCAATGACCAATGAGACACTTGGAGCACCAAGGACAGACTGGGTCCTGGACCCGGTGGGCAGGGCCTGGGGGGCCCTGGACCCGCCCCTGGAGGTCTGGGACCGCCCCCTGGGACTCTAGGACACTCCCACATCTGCATAGAACCGCCCCCAGGCGGCAGGAGGCGGGACTCTGAGACCCAATGACCAATGAGACACTTGGAGCACCAAAGAATGACTGGGTCCTGGACCCGGTGGGCAGGGCCTGGGGGGCCCTGGACCCGCCCAGGGAGGGCTGGGACCGCCCCCTGGGAGTCTAGGCCACTCCCACATCTGCATAGAACCGCCCCCAGGCGGCAGGAGGCGGGACTCTGAGACCTGATGACCAATGAGACACTTGGAGCACAAAGGACAGACTGGGTCCTGGACCCGGTGGGCAGGGCCTGGGGGGCCCTGGACCCGCCCAGGGAGGGCTGGGACCGCCCCCTGGGAGTCTAGGACACTCCCACATCTGCATAGACCCTCCCCCAGGCGGCAGGAGGCGGGACTCTGAGACCCAATGACCAATGAGACACTTGGAGCACCAAAGGGAACCAAGGACAGACTGGGTCCTGGACCCGGTGGGCAGGGCCTGGGGGGCCCTGGACCCGCCCCGGGAGGGCTGGGACCGCCCCCTGGGAGTCTAGGCCACTCCCACATCTGCATAGAACCGCCCCCAGGCGGCAGGAGGCGGGACTTCGGGTCCCAGCGACCAATGAGACACTTGGAGCACCAAAGGGAACCAAGGACAGACTGGGTCCTGGACCCGGTGGGCAGGGCCTGGGGGGCCCTGGACCCGCCCCTGGAGGGCTGGGACCGCCCCCTGGGAGTCTAGGACACTCCCACATCTGCATAGAACCGCCCCCAGGCGGCAGGAGGCGGGACTTTAGATCCCAGCGACCAATGAGACACTTGGAGCACCAAAGGGAACCAAGGACAGACTGGGTCCTGGACCCGGTGGGCAGGGCCTGGGGGGCCCTGGACCCGCCCCTGGAGGGCTGGGACCGCCCCCTGGGAGTGCAGGCCACTCCCACATCTGCATAGAACCGCCCCCAGGCGGCAGGAGGCGGGACTTTAGATCCCAGCGACCAATGAGACACTTGGAGCACCAAAGGGAACCAAGGACAGACTGGGTCCTGGACCCGGTGGGCAGGGCCTGGGGGGCCCTGGACCCGCCCCTGGAGGGCTGGGACCGCCCCCTGGGAGTCTAGGCCACTCCCACATCTGCATAGAACCGCCCCCAGGCGGCAGGAGGCGGGACTTCGGGTCCCAGCGACCAATGAGACACTTGGAGCCCAAAGGGGAACCAAGGACAGACTGGGTCCTGGACCCGGTGGGCAGGGCCTGGGGGGCCCTGGACCCGCCCCTGGAGGGCTGGGACCGCCCCCTGGGAGTGCAGGCCACTCCCACATCTGCATAGAACCGCCCCCAGGCGGCAGGAGGCGGGACTTTAGATCCCAGCGACCAATGAGAGGCTGGGACTCGGGGACTGGCAGCTCCATAGGAGCCCACGGGGACCCGGGTCTGGGGGGCCGTGGGAGGGGCTGGGGGGGCGGGAGGCGGTGCCAGACGGTCGGACCCGCCCCCCGGACGGCCCTAAACACGCCCCCCAGACCCCGGCCACGCCCCCGGGGCCGGGTCTCAGGCCCTGGCAGCTCCATTGGAGCCAATGGGGACCAGGGTCTGGGGGGCCGTGGGAGGGGCTGGGAGGGCGGGGGGCGGTGCCAGACGGTCGGACCCGCCCCCGGACGGCCCTAGACACGCCCCCCAGACCCCGGCCACGCCCCCGGGGCCGGGTCTCAGGCCCTGGCAGCTCCATTGGAGCCCATGGGGAGAGGGCTCTGGGGGGCCGTGGGAGGGGCTGGGGGGGCGGGAGGCGGTGCCAGACGGTCCGACCCGCCCCCGGACGGCCCCAGACACGCCCCCCAGACCCCGGCCACGCCCCCGGGGCCGGGCAGAGGACCCAGAGGGACCCGGAGGGAAGGAGAGTGCTTGAGACTTGGGGGGGCTCGGGGAGGGGCTGGGGGGGGGGGGGGCGGGTCCAGGCGGTCGGACCCGCCCCCGGGGACTGCGGACTCCGCCCCCTCGACCCCGGACACGCCCCCGAGGCGGGACTTCCGCCCCGGGCCGTCCAACGGGCACCGGACCCCGGGGGGGCTCCGGGGGTCCGGGGGCGGGTCCGGGACGCCGGGAGGCGGCGCCGGACGGCCGACCACGCCCCCCCGGAGCCCGGGCACGCCCCCCGGAGCCCCTGCCCGGCCCCGGGAGCCCCGGAAGCCCGACCCGCGGGGGGAGCCGGGCCCCCGCCGGCCCGGGGCGGCGCGGCCCCGCCCCCGGGGGCGTGGGCGGGCCACGGGGGACCGCCCCCGCGCGATCCCGCGCCCCGCCCCGCGCCCCACGCGGGCGGGCGGGCCCCGGACCGCCGCCGGGAGCCGGCCGCGCGGCCCGGCGGTCCCGGAACTACGGGCAAGATGGCGCCGGCCGGCCGGAACTACGTCTCCCATGATGCCCGGCGGCCGAACTCGCGCTCCCATTGGCCGAGCCGCCCGTCCGGCGCCATCTTGCCTGGGAAAACCAACCCAAAAAAAATACCAAAACAAAGAAAAAAAAAAAAAAAAACCCGCGAACCCGAGCCGGCCGGCGGGAAGCGGCGCGGAGGAGCCGAGCCGAGCCGAGCCGAGCCGGTGGCTGGATTCCGGCCGGGTTTTTTTATATCGATTGATGGATGGATGGATGGATGGTTATTGATGATGATGATTGATTGATGATTGATTGATTGACGATGACGATTCTTCTTCTCCTTTCAGTTTTCACGGGACTCGCGCGCGCGCGCGGGGGAGGAGGGGGAGTCGCGATCGACCGACCGACCGACCGACCGACGGGACCGAGGGACGGACGGACGGACGGACGGACGGACACACACACACACGCGCACGCACACGGAGGGAACCGGACCCGACCGACCCGCGGCCGCCTCAGCAGCAGCAGCAGCAGCAGCAACAACCACAACCACAAGAAGAAGAAGAGAGAAACAGACGACCCGGATCCTCTCTCTCTCTCTCTCTCTCTCTCTGTCATCCCCCTGCCTCACCGTCACCACAAGCACCCGACACTCACCACACACACACCCCCCCCACAATAAAAAAATTTTTAAAGTGAGGAGGAACCCCGCAAAAACTTTTTTTTTTTTTTTTTTTTTTTTTTTTTTTTTTTTTTTTTTCCCACGAGATGACGCGGGAGAGAGATCGGGATAGACAGACTGACTGACTGACAGGCAGACAGACAGACAGCGGGACTCGAACCGGCGCACCAAGAGACGGCGCGCCCTCTGCGGGCGGGAGCCTTAAGGGCCGAGCCACCGGCGGTTCGCTGCTTCTGGCTGGCGCGGAGGCCGCCTTTGACTGGCTGGGTGGGCGGGGCGGCCGCGGGGCGAAAGGGAACGACCTCCAAGATGGCGGCGGGCGGGCGGGGACTACGAGTCCCAGCATGCCGCGCGGCGCCCATAGGACTCTATGGAGGGGAGAGGAACCTGGTGGACCGGGTGGCTGGCTGGGGGTGGGAGGGTGGGGGGTGGGGGCTGGGACCTGGGGGCGTGGCCTGGGGTGCAGACACGCCCCCTGGGAGGGATCAGCCCGCACCCAGAGGGCCAGGACCCTCCCACCGGCCCCCGAGGACCAATGAGCGTCCGGGGTCACGGTGAGGTCACGGGGGTCTGGGAGGGGCTGGGGGGCCCTGGGACCGCCCCCTGAAACTCCAGGACACTCCCACATCTGCCTGGACACACCCCCAGGCGGCCGGAGGCGGGACTCTGGCTCCGGAGGGCCAATGGGACACCGGGGCCTGTTAGCAGTAGGTAGGCCTGGGGGGCCTGGATCCGCCCCCAGAGGGCTGGGACCGCCCCCTGGGAGACCTGGCCACTCCCACATCTGCCTAGATCCGCCCCCAGGCGGCTGGAGGCGGTACTTTGGCTCCGGAGGGCCAATGGGACACCTGGGCCTGTTAGGAGTAGGTAGGCCTGGGGGCCCTGGATCCGCCCCCTGAGGGCTGGGACCGCCCCCTGGGAGTGTAGGCCACTCCCACATCTGCATAGACCCTCCCCCAGGCGGCAGGAGGCGGGACTCTGAGACCCAATGACCAATGAGACACCTGGAGCACCAAAGAATGACTGGGTCCTGGACCCGGTGGGCAGGGCCTGGGGGGCCCTGGACCCGCCCAGGGAGGGCTGGGACCGCCCCCTTGGAGTCTAGGCCACTCCCACATCTGCATATAACCGCCCCCAGGCGGCAGGAGGCGGGACTTTAGATCCCAGCGACCAATGAAACACTTGGAGCACCAGAGGGAACCAAGGACAGACTGGGTCCTGGACCCGGTGGGCAGGGCCTGGGGGGCCCTGGACCCGCCCCTGGAGGGCTGGGACCGCCCCCTGGGAGTCTAGGACACTCCCACATCTGCATATAACCGCCCCCAGGCGGCAGGAGGCGGGACTTTAGATCCCAGCGACCAATGAGACACTTGGAGCACCAGAGGGAACCAAGGACAGACTGGGTCCTGGACCCGGTGGGCAGGGCCTGGGGGGCCCTGGACCCGCCCCTGGAGGGCTGGGACCGCCCCCTGGGAGTCTAGGACACTCCCACATCTGCATAGACCCTCCCCCAGGCGGCAGGAGGCGGGACTTTAGATCCCAATGACCAATGAGACACTTGGAGCACCAAAGGGAACCAAGGACAGACTGGGTCCTGGACACGGTGGGCAGGGCCTGGGGGGCCCTGGACCCGCCCAGGGAGGGCTGGGACCGCCCCCTGGGAGTCTAGGACACTCCCACATCTGCATAGAACCTCCCCCAGGCGGCAGGAGGCGGGACTTTAGATCCCAGCGACCAATGAGACACTTGGAGCACCAAGGGGAACCAAGGACAGACTGGGTCCTGGACCCGGGGGGCAGGGCCTGGGGGGCCCTGGACCCGCCCCTGGAGGGCTGGGACCGCCCCCTGGGAGTCTAGGACACTCCCACATCTGCATAGACCCTCCCCAGGCGGCAGGAGGCGGGACTCTGAGACCCAATGACCAATGAGACACTTGGAGCACCAAAGAATGACTGGGTCCTGGACCCGGTGGGCAGGGCCTGGGGGCCCTGGACCCGCCCAGGGAGGGCTGGGACCGCCCCCTGGGAGTCTAGGCCACTCCCACATCTGCATAGAACCGCCCCCAGGCGGCTGGAGGCGGGACTTTGGAGACCCGATGACCAATGAGACACTTGGAGCACCAAAGGGAACCAAGGACAGACTGGGTCCTGGACCCGGTGGGCAGGGCCTGGGGGGCCCTGGACCCGCCCCTGGAGGGCTGGGACCGCCCCCTGGGAGTCTAGGCCACTCCCACATCTGCATAGAACCGCCCCCAGGCGGCAGGAGGCGGGACTCTGAGACCCAGCGACCAATGAGACACTTGGAGCACCAAAGGGAACCAAGGACAGACCGGGTCCAGGACCCGGTGGGCAGGGCCTGGGGGGCCCTGGATCCGCCCCCTGAGGGCTGGGACCGCCCCCTGGGACTCTAAACCACTCCCACATCTGCATAGACCCTCCCCCAGGCGGCAGGAGGCGGGACTTTAGATCCCAGTGACCAATGAGACACTTGGAGCACCAAGGACAGACTGGGTCCTGGACCCGGTGGGCAGGGCCTGGGGGCCCTGGACCCGCCCCTGGATGGCTGGGACCGCCCCCTGGGAGTCTAGGCCACTCCCACATCTGCATAGAACCGCCCCCAGGCGGCAGGAGGCGGGACTTCAGGTCCCAGCGACCAATGAGACACTTGGAGCACCAAAGGGAACCAAGGACAGACTGGGTCCTGGACCCGGTGGGCAGGGCCTGGGGGGCCCTGGACCCGCCCAGGGAGGGCTGGGGACCGCCCCCTGGGAGTCTAGGACACTCCCACATCTGCATAGAACCGCCCCCAGGCGGCAGGAGGCGGGACTTTGGAGACCCGATGACCAATGAGACACTTGGAGCACCAAAGGGAACCAAGGACAGACTGGGTCCTGGACCCGGTGGGCAGGGCCTGGGGGGCCCTGGACCCGCCCCTGGAGGGCTGGGACCGCCCCCTGGGAGTCTAGGACACTCCCACATCTGCATAGACCCTCCCCCAGGCGGCAGGAGGCGGGACTTTAGATCCCAATGACCAATGAGACACTTGGAGCACCAAAGGGAACCAAGGACAGACTGGGTCCTGGACCCGGTGGGCAGGGCCTGGGGGGCCCTGGACCCGCCCCTGGAGGGCTGGGACCGCCCCCTGGGAGTCTAGGCCACTCCCACATCTGCATAGACCCTCCCCCAGGCGGCAGGAGGCGGGACTTCAGAGACCAGATGACCAATGAGACACTTGGAGCACCAAAGGGAACCAAGGACAGACTGGGTCCTGGACACGGTGGGCAGGGCCTGGGGGGCCCTGGACCCGCCCCTGGAGGGCTGGGACCGCCCCCTGGGAGTCTAGGACACTCCCACATCTGCATAGAACCGCCCCCAGGCGGCAGGAGGCGGGACTTTGGAGACCAGATGACCAATGAGACACTTGGAGCACCAAGGACAGACTGGGTCCTGGACCCGGTGGGCAGGGCCTGGGGGGCCCTGGACCCGCCCAGGGAGGGCTGGGACCGCCCCCTGGGAGTGTAGGACACTCCCACATCTGCATAGAACCGCCCCCAGGCGGCAGGAGGCGGGACTCTGGAGACCCGATGACCAATGAGACACTTGGAGCACCAAAGGGAACCAAGGACAGACTGGGTCCTGGACCCGGTGGGCAGGGCCTGGGGGACCCTGGACCCGCCCCCTGGAGGGCTGGGACCGCCCCCTGGGAGTCTAGGCCACTCCCACATCTGCATAGAACCGCCCCCAGGCGGCAGGAGGCGGGACTTCGGGTCCCAGCGACCAATGAGACACTTGGAGCACCAAAGGGAACCAAGGACAGACTGGGTCCTGGACCCGGTGGGCAGGGCCTGGGGGGCCCTGGACCCGCCCAGGGAGGGCTGGGACCGCCCCCTGGGAGTCTAGGCCACTCCCACATCTGCATAGACCCTCCCCCAGGCGGCAGGAGGCGGGACTTCGGGTCCCGGCGACCAATGAGAGGCTGGGACTCGGGGACTGGCAGCTCCATAGGAGCCCATGGGGACCCGGGTCTGGGGGGCCGTGGGAGGGGCTGGGAGGGCGGGGGGCGGTGCCAGACGGTCGGACCCGCCCCCGGACGGCCCCAGACACGCCCCCCAGACCCCGGCCACGCCCCCGGGGCCGGGTCTCAGGCCCTGGCAGCTCCATTGGAGCCAATGGGGAGAGGGCTCTGGGGGGCCGTGGGAGGGGCTGGGGGGTCGGGGAGGCGGTTGCCAGACGGTCCGACCCGCCCCCGGACGGCCCTAAACACGCCCCCCAGACCCCGGCCACGCCCCCGGGGCCGGGCAGAGGACCCAGAGGGACCCGGAGGGACGGAGAGTGCTTGAGACTTGGGGGGGCTCGGGGAGGGGCTGGGGGGGCGGGGGGCGGGTCCAGGCGGTCGGACCCGCCCCCGGGGACTGCGGACCTCCGCCCCCTCGACCCCGGGACACGCCCCCGAGGCGGGACTTCCGCCCCGGGCCGTCCAACGGGCACCGGACCCCGGGGGGGCTCCGGGGGTCCGGGGGCGGGTCCGGGACGCCGGGAGGCGGCGCCGGACGGCCGACCACGCCCCCCCGGAGCCCGGGCACGCCCCCCGGAGCCCGTCCCCGGCCCCGGGAGCCCCGGAAGCCCGACCCGCGGGGGGAGACGGGCCCCCGCCGGCCCGGGGCGGCGCGGCCCCCGCCCCCGGGGGCGTGGGCGGGCCACGGGGGACCGCCCCCGCGCGATCCCGCGCCCCGCCCCGCGCCCCACGCGGGCGGGCGGGCCCCGGACGCCGCCGCCGGGAGCCGGCCGCGCGGCCCGGCGGCCCGGGAACTACGGGCAAGATGGCGCCGGCCGGCCGGAACTACGTCTCCCATGATGCCCGGCGGCCGAACTCGCGCTCCCATTGGCCGAGCCGCCCGTCCGGCGCCATCTTGCCTGGGAAAAACCAACCCAAAAAAAATACCAAAACAAAGAAAAAAAAAAAAAAACCCGCGAACCCGAGCCGGCCGGCGGGAAGCGGCGCGGAGGAGCCGAGCCGAGCCGAGCCGAGCCGGTGGCTGGATTCCGGCCGGGTTTTTTTATATCGATTGATGGATGGATGGATGGATGGATGGATGATGATGATTGATTGATGATGATTGATTGATTGATTGACGATGACGATTCTTCTTCTCCTTTCAGTTTTCACGGGACTCGCGCGCGCGCGCGGGGGAGGAGGGGGAGTCGCGATCGACCGACCGACCGACCGACCCGACCGACGGGACCGAGGGACGGACGGACGGACGGACGGACGGACACACACACACACGCACACGCACACGGAGGGAAACCGGACCCGACCGACCCGCGGCCGCCTCAGCAGCAGCAGCAGCAGCAGCAACCACAACCACAAGAAGAAGAAGAGAGAAACAGACGACCCGGATCCCTCTCTCTCTCTCTCTCTCTCTCTCTCTGTCATCCCCCTGCCTCACCGTCACCACAAGCACCCGACACTCACCACACACACACCCCCCCCACAATAAAAAAATTTTTAAAGTGAGGAGGAACCCCGCAAAAACTTTTTTTTTTTTTTTTTTTTTTTTTTTTTTTTTTTTTTTTTTTTTTTTTTTTTTCCCACGAGATGACGCGGGAGAGAGATCGGGATAGACAGACTGACTGACTGACTGACAGGCAGACAGACAGGACAGCGGGACTCGAAACCGGCGCACCAAGAGACGGCGCGCCCTCTGCGGGCGGGAGCCTTAAGGGCCGAGCCACCGGCGGTTCGCTGCTTCTGGCTGGCGCGGAGGCCGCCTTTGACTGGCTGGGTGGGCGGGGCGGCCGCGGGGCGAAAGGGAACGACCTCCAAGATGGCGGCGGCGGGCGGGCGGGGACTACGAGTCCCAGCATGCCGCGCGGCGCCCATAGGACTCTATGGAGGGGAGAGGAACCTGGTGGACCGGGTGGCTGGCTGGGGGTGGGGAGGGATGGGGGGGGTGGGGGCTGGGGCTGGGGGCGTGGCCTGGGGTGCAGACACGCCCCCTGGGAGGGATCAGCCCGCCCCCAGAGGGCCAGGACCCTCCCACCGGCCCCCGAGGACCAATGAGCGTCCGGGGTCACGGTGAGGTCACGGGGGTCTGGGAGGGGCTGGGGGGCCCCTGGGACCGCCCCCTGGGACTCTAGGACACTCCCACATCTGCATGGACACACCCCCAGGCGGCCGGAGGCGGGACTCTGGCTCCGGAGGGCCAATGGGACACCGGGGCTGTTAGCAGTAGGTAGGCCTGGGGGGCCTGGATCCGCCCCCAGAGGGCTGGGACCGCCCCCTGGGAGACCTGGCCACTCCCACATCTGCCTAGATCCGCCCCCAGGCGGCTGGAGGCGGTACTTTGGCTCGGAGGACCAATGAGACACCGGGGCCTGTTAGCAGTAGGTAGGCCTGGGGGGCCCTGGATCCGCCCCTGGAGGGCTGGGACCGCCCCCTGGGAGTCTAGGCCACTCCCACATCTGCATAGACCCTCCCCCAGGCGGCAGGAGGCGGGACTCTGAGACCCAATGACCAATGAGACACTTGGAGCACCAAAGGGAACCCAGGACAGACTGGGTCCTGGACCCGTGGGCAGGGCCTGGGGGGCCCTGGACCCCGCCCCTGGAGGGCTGGGACCGCCCCCTGGGAGGTCTTAGGACACTCCCACATCTGCATAGACCCTCCCCCAGGCGGCAGGAGGCGGGACTTTAGATCCCAGCGACCAATGAGACACTTGGAGCACCAAGGACAGACTGGGTCCTGGACCCGGTGGGCAGGGCCTGGGGGGCCCTGGACCCGCCCCTGGAGGGCTGGGACCGCCCCTGGAGTCTAGGACACTCCCACATCTGCATAGAACCGCCCCCAGGCGGCAGGAGGCGGGACTTTGGGTCCCAGCGACCAATGAGACACTTGGAGCACCAAAGGGAACCAAGGACAGACTGGGTCCTGGACCCGGTGGGCAGGGCCTGGGGGGCCCTGGATCCGCCCAGGGAGGGCTGGGACCGCCCCCCTGGGAGTCTAGGCCACTCCCACATCTGCATAGACCCTCCCCCAGGCGGCAGGAGGCGGGACTCTGAGAACCCAATGACCAATGAGACACTTGGAGCACCAAGAATGACTGGGTCCTGGACCCGGTGGGCAGGGCCTGGGGGGCCCTGGACCCGCCCCTGGAGGGCTGGGACCGCCCCCTGGGAGTCTAGGACACTCCCACATCTGCCATAGAACCGCCCCCAGGCGGCAGGAGGCGGGACTTTAGATCCCAGCGACCAATGAGACACTTGGAGCACCAAAGGGAACCAAGGACAGACTGGGTCCTGGACCCGGTGGGCAGGCCTGGGGGCCCTGGACCCGCCCCTAGAGGGCTGGGACCGCCCCCTGGGACTCTAGGACACTCCCACATCTGCCATAGAACCGCCCCCAGGCGGCAGGAGGCGGGACTTCAGGACCCCCAGCGACCAATGAGACACTTGGAGCACAAAGGGAAACCAAGGACAGACTGGGTCCTGGACCCGGTGGGCAGGGCCTGGGGGGCCCTGGACCCGCCCCTGGAGGGCTGGGACCGCCCCTGGGAGTCTAGGACACTCCCACATCTGCATAGAACCGCCCCCAGGCGCAGGAAGGCGGGACTTCGGGTCCCGGGGCGACCAATGAGAGGCTGGGACTCGGGGACTGGCAGCTCCATAGGAGCCCACGGGGACCCGGGTCTGGGGGGCCCGTGGGAGGGGCCTGGGAGGACGGGGGGCGGTGCCAGACGGTTCGGACCCGCCCCCGGACGGCCCCAAACACGCCCCCCAGACCCCGGCCACGCCCCCGGGGCCGGGTCTCAGGCCCTGGCAGCTCCATTGGAGCCAATGGGGACCCGGGTCTGGGGGGCCGTGGGAGGGGCTGGGAGGGCGGGGAGGCGGTGCAGACGGTCCGACCCGCCCCCGGACGGCCCTAGACACGCCCCCCAGACCCCCGGCCACGCCCCCGGGGCCGGGTCTCAGGCCCTGGCAGCTCCATTGGAGCCAATGGGGAGAGGTCTCTGGGGGGCCGTGGGAGGGGCTGGGGGGGCGGTAGGCGGTGCCAGACGGTCGGACCCGCCCCCGGACGGCCCTAAACACGCCCCCCAGACCCCGGCCACGCCCCCGGGGCCGGGCAGAGGACCCAGAGGGACCCGGAGGGAAGGAGAGTGCTTGAGACTTGGGGGGGCTCGGGGAGGGGCTGGGGGGGCGGGGGGCGGGTCCAGGCGGTCGGACCCGCCCCCGGGGACTGCGGACTCCGCCCCCCTCGACCCCGGACACGCCCCCGAGGCGGGACTTCCGCCCCGGGCCGTCCAACGGGGCACCGGGACCCCGGGGGCTCCGGGGGTCCGGGGGCGGGTCCGGGACGCCGGGAGGCGGCGCCGGACGGCCGACCACGCCCCCCCGGAGCCCGGGCACGCCCCCCGGAGCCCTGCCCGGCCCCGGGAGCCCCGGAAGCCCGACCCGCGGGGGAGCCGGGCCCCCGCCGGCCCGGGGCGGCGCGGCCCCGCCCCCGGGGGCGTGGGCGGGCCACGGGGGACCGCCCCCGCGCGATCCCGCGCCCCGCCCCGCGCCCCACGCGGGCGGGCGGGCCCCGGACCGCCGCCGGGAGCCGCCGCGCGGCCCGGCGGTCCCGGAACTACGGGCAAGATGGCGCCGGCCGGCCGGAACTACGTCTCCCATGATGCCCGGCGGCCGAACTCGCGCTCCCATTGGCGAGCCGCCCGGCCGGCGCCATCTTGCCTGGGAAAAACCAACCAAAACAAAAATACCAAAACAAAGAAAAAAAAAAAAAAAAAAACCCGCGAACCCGAGCCGGCCGGCGGGAAGCGGCGCGGAGGAGCCGAGCCGAGCCGAGCCGAGCCGGTGGCTGGATTCCGGCCGGGTTTTTTTATATCGATTGATGGATGGATGGATGGACGGATTGGATGATGATGATGATTGATGATGATTGATTGATTGGACGATGACGATTCTTCTTCTCCTTTCAGTTTTCACGGGACTCGCGCGCGCGCGCGGGGGAGGAGGGGGAGTCGCGATCGACCGACCGACCGACCCGACCGACGGGACCGAGGGACGGACGGACGGACGGACGGACGGACACACACACACACGCGCACGCACACGGAGGGAACGGACCCGACCGACCCCCGCGCCGCCTCAGCAGCAGCAGCAGCAGCAGCAACAACCACAACACAGAAGAAGAAGAGAGAAACAGACGACCCGGATCCTCTCTCTCTCTCTCTCTCTCTCTGTCATCCCCCTGCCTCACCGTCACCACAAGCACCCGACACTCACCACACACACACCCCCCCCACAATAAAAAAATTTTAAGTGAGGAGGAACCCTGCAAAAACTTTTTTTTTTTTTTTTTTTTTTTTTTTTTTTTTTTTCCCACGAGATGACGCGGGAGAGAGATCGGGATGGATAGACAGACTGACTGACTGACAGACAGGCAGGACAGACAGCGGGACCGGAAACCGGCGCACCAAGAGACGGCGCGCCCTCTGCGGGCGGGAGCTTAAGGGCCGAGCCACCGGCGGTTCGCTGCTCTGGCTGGCGCGGAGGCCGGGCCTTTGACGGGCTGGGGGGCGGGGCGGCCCGCGGGGCGAAAGGGAACGACCTCCCAAGATGGCGGCCGGGCGGGCGGGGACTACGAGTCCCAGCATGCCGCGCGGCGCCCATAGGACTCTATGGAGGGGAGAGGAACCTGGGGACCGGGTGGGCTGCTGGGTGGGGGAGGGTGGGGGGTGGGGGGTGGGGCTGGGGGCGTGGCCTGGGGGCAGACACGCCCCCTGGGAGGGATCAGCCCGCCCCCAGAGGGCCAGGACCCTCCCACCGGCCCCCGAGGACCAATGAGCGTCCGGGGGTCACGGTGAGGTCAGGGGGTCTGGGAGGGCTGGGGGGCCCTGGGACCGGCCCCCTGGACTCAGGACACTCCCACATCTGCCTGGACACACCCCCAGGCGGCCGGAGGCGGGACTCTGGCTCCGGCGGGCCAATGGGACACCGGGGCCTGTTAGCAGTAGGTAGGCCTGGGGGGCCTGGATCCGCCCCCAGAGGGCTGGCTGGGACCGCCCCCTGGGAGGGACCTGGCCACTCCCACATCTGCCTAGATCCGCCCCCAGGCGGCTCGAGGCGGTACTTTGGCTCCGGAGGACCAATGGGACACTGGGGCCTGTTAGGAGTAGGTGGCCGCGGGGCCTGGATCCGCCCCGGAGGGCTGGGACCGCCCCTGGGACTCTAGGCCACTCCACATCTGCATAGACCCTCCACCAGGCGGCAGGAGGGGCGGGACTCTGGAGACCCAAGACCAATGAGACAATTGGAGCACCAAAGGGAACAAGGACAGACTGGGTCCTGGACCCGGTGGGCCAGGGCCTGGGGGCCCTGGAACCGCCCCTGGAGGGCTGGGACCGCCCCCTGGGAGTCTAGGACACTCCCACATCTGCATAGACCCTCCCCAGGCGGCAGGAGGCGGGACTTTAGATCCCAGCGGACCAATGAGACACTTGGAGCACCAGGACAGACTGGGTCCTGGACCCGGTGGGCAGGGCCTGGGGGGCCCTGGACCGCCCCTGGAGGGCTGGGACCGCCCCTGGGAGTCTAGGCACTCCCACATCTGCATAGAACCGCCCCCAGGCGGCAGGAGGCGGGACTTTGGGTCCAGCGACCACGAGAAACTTGGAGCACAAAGGAAACCAAGTACAGACGGGGTCCTGGACCCCGGTGGGCAGGGCCTGGGGGGCCCTGGATTCCGCCCAGGGAGGGCGGACCGCCCCCTGGGAGGTCTAGGCCACTCCCACATCTGCATAGACCCTCCCCCAGCGGCAGGAGGGGGACCTCTCTGAGACCAATGACCAATGAGACACTTGGAGCACCAAAGAAATGACTGGGTCAGACTGGGTCCTGGACACGGTGGGCAGGGCCTGGGGGGCCCTGGACCCGCCAGGGAGGGCTGGGACCGCCCCCTGGGAGTCTAGGACACTCCCACATCTGCATAGAACCTCCCCCAGGCGGCAGGAGGCGGGACTTTAGATCCCAGCGACCAATGAGACACTTGGAGCACCAAGGGGAACCAAGGACAGACTGGGTCCTGGACCCGGTGGGCAGGGCCTGGGGGGCCCTGGACCCGCCCCTGGAGGGCTGGGACCGCCCCCTGGGAGTCTAGGACACTCCCACATCTGCATAGACCCTCCCCCAGGCGGCAGGAGGCGGGACTCTGAGACCCAATGACCAATGAGACACTTGGAGCACCAAAGAATGACTGGGTCCTGGACCCGGTGGGCAGGGCCTGGGGGCCCTGGACCCGCCCAGGAGGGCTGGGACCGCCCCCTGGGAGTCTAGGCCACTCCCACATCTGCATAGAACCGCCCCCAGGCGGCTGGAGGCGGGACTTTGGAGACCCGATGACCAATGAGACACTTGGAGCACCAAAGGGAACCAAGGACAGACTGGGTCCTGGACCCGGTGGGCAGGGCCTGGGGGGCCCTGGACCCGCCCCTGGAGGGCTGGGACCGCCCCCTGGGAGTCTAGGCCACTCCACATCTGCATAGAACCGCCCCCAGGCGGCAGGAGGCGGGACTCTGAGACCCAGCGACCAATGAGACACTTGGAGCACCAAAGGGAACCAAGGACAGACTGGGTCCTGGACCCGGTGGGCAGGGCCTGGGGGGCCCTGGATCCGCCCCCTGAGGGCTGGGACCGCCCCCTGGGACTCTAAACCACTCCCACATCTGCATAGACCCTCCCCCCAGGCGGCAGGAGGCGGGACTTTAGATCCAATGACCAATGAGACACTTGGAGCACCAAGGACAGACTGGGTCCTGGACCCGGTGGGCAGGGCCTGGGGGGCCCTGGACCCGCCCCTGGATGGCTGGGACCGCCCCCTGGGAGTCTAGGCCACTCCCACATCTGCATAGAACCGCCCCCAGGCGGCAGGAGGCGGGACTTCAGGTCCAAGCGACCAATGAGACACTTGGAGCACCAAAGGGAACCAAGGACAGACTGGGTCCTGGACCCGGTGGGCAGGGCCTGGGGGGCCCTGGACCCGCCCAGGGAGGGCTGGGACCGCCCCCTGGGAGTCTAGGACACTCCCACATCTGCATAGAACCGCCCCCAGGCGGCAGGAGGCGGGACTTTGGAGACCCGATGACCAATGAGACACTTGGAGCACCAAAGGGAACCAAGGACAGACTGGGTCCTGGACCCGGTGGGCAGGGCCTGGGGGGCCCTGGACCCGCCCCTGGAGGGCTGGGACCGCCCCCTGGGAGTCTAGGACACTCCCACATCTGCATAGACCCTCCCCCAGGCGGCAGGAGGCGGGACTTTAGATCCCAATGACCAATGAGACACTTGGAGCACCAAAGGGAACCAAGGACAGACTGGGTCCTGGACCCGGTGGGCAGGGCCTGGGGGGCCCTGGACCCGCCCCTGGAGGGCTGGGACCGCCCCCTGGGAGTCTAGGCCACTCCCACATCTGCATAGACCCTCCCCCAGGCGGCAGGAGGCGGGACTTCAGAGACCAGATGACCAATGAGACACTTGGAGCACCAAAGGGAACCAAGGACAGACTGGGTCCTGGACACGGTGGGCAGGGCCTGGGGGGCCCTGGACCCGCCCCTGGAGGGCTGGGACCGCCCCCTGGGAGTCTAGGACACTCCCACATCTGCATAGAACCGCCCCAGGCGGCAGGAGGCGGGACTTTGGAGACCAGATGACCAATGAGACACTTGGGCACCAAGGACAGACTGGGTCCTGGACCCGGTGGGCAGGGCCTGGGGGGCCCTGGACCCGCCCAGGGAGGGCTGGGACCGCCCCCTGGGAGTCTAGGCCACTCCCACATCTGCATAGAACCGCCCCCAGGCGGCAGGAGGCGGGACTCTGGAGACCCGATGACCAATGAGACACTTGGAGCACCAAAGGGAACCAAGGACAGACTGGGTCCTGGACCCGGTGGGCAGGGCCGGGGGACCCTGGACCCGCCCCTGGAGGGCTGGGACCGCCCCCTGGGAGTCTAGGCCACTCCCACATCTGCATAGAACCGCCCCCAGGCGGCAGGAGGCGGGACTTTCGGGTCCCAGCGACCAATGAGACACTTGGAGCACCAAAGGGAACCAAGGACAGACTGGGTCCTGGACCCGGTGGGCAGGGCCTGGGGGCCCTGGGACCCGCCCAGGGAGGGCTGGGACGCCCCCTGGGAGTCTAGGCCACTCCCCACATCTGCATAGACCCTCCCCCAGGCGGCAGGAGGCGGGACTTCGGGTCCCGGCGACCAATGAGAGGCTGGGACTCGGGGACTGGCAGCTCCATAGGAGCCCATGGGGACCCGGTCTGGGGGGCCGTGGGAGGGGCTGGGAGGGCGGGGGGCGGTGCCAGACGGTCGGACCGCCCCCGGACGGCCCCAGACACGCCCCCCAGACCCCGGCCACGCCCCCGGGGCCGGGTCTCAGGCCCTGGCAGCTCCATTGGAGCCAATGGGGAGAGGGCTCTGGGGGGCCGTGGGAGGGGCTGGGGGGTCGGGAGGCGGTGCCAGACGGTCCGACCCGCCCCCGGACGGCCCTAAACACGCCCCCCAGACCCCGGCCACGCCCCCGGGGCCGGGCAGAGGACCCAGAGGGACCCGGAGGGACGGAGAGTGCTTGAGACTTGGGGGGGCTCGGGGAGGGGGGGGGGGGGGGGGGGGCGGGGTCCAGGCGGTCGGACCCGCCCCCGGGGACTGCGGACTCCGCCCCCTCGACCCCGGACACGCCCCCGAGGCGGGACTTCCGCCCCGGGCCGTCCAACGGGCACCGGACCCCGGGGGGGCTCCGGGGGTCCGGGGGCGGGTCCGGGACGCCGGGAGGCGGCGCCGGACGGCCGACCACGCCCCCCCGGAGCCCGGGCACGCCCCCCGGAGCCCGTCCCCGGCCCCGGGAGCCCCGGAAGCCCGACCCGCGGGGGGAGACGGGCCCCCGCCGGCCCGGGGCGGCGCGGGCCCCGCCCCCGGGGCGTGGGCGGGCCACGGGGGACCGCCCCCGCGCGATCCCGCGCCCCGCCCCGCGCCCCACGCGGGCGGGCGGGCCCCGGACGCCGCCGCCGGGAGCCGGCCGCGCGGCCCGGCGGCCCGGGAACTACGGGCAAGATGGCGCCGGCCGGCCGGAACTACGTCTCCCATGATGCCCGGCGGCCGAACTCGCGCTCCCATTGGCCGAGCCGCCCGTCCGGCGCCATCTTGCCTGGGAAAAACAACAACCAAAAAAAATACCAAAACAAAGAAAAAAAAAAAAAAAACCCGCGAACCCGAGCCGGCCGGCGGGAAGCGGCGCGGAGGAGCCGAGCCGAGCCGAGCCGAGCCGGTGGCTGGATTCCGGCCGGGTTTTTTTTATATCGATTGATGGATGGATGGATGGATGGATGGATGATGATGATTGATTGATGATGATTGATTGATTGATTGACGATGACGATTCTTCTTCTCCTTTCAGTTTTCACGGGACTCGCGCGCGCGCGCGCGGGGGAGGAGGGGGAGTCGCGATCGACCGACCGACCGACCGACCGACCGACGGGACCGAGGGACGGACGGACGGACGGACGGACGGACACACACACACACGCACACGCACACGGAGGGAACCGGACCCGACCGACCCGCGGCCGCCTCAGCAGCAGCAGCAGCAGCAGCAACCACCACAACCACAAGAAGAAGAAGAGAGAAACAGACGACCCGGATCCTCTCTCTCTCTCTCTCTCTCTCTCTCTGTCATCCCCCTGCCTCACCGTCACCACAAGCACCCGACACTCACCACACACACACCCCCCCCACAATAAAAAATTTTTAAAGTGAGGAGGAACCCCCCAAAAAACTTTTTTTTTTTTTTTTTTTTTTTTTTTTTTCCCACGAGATGACGCGGGAGAGAGATCGGGATAGACAGACTGACTGACTGACAGGCAGACAGACAGACAGCGGGACTCGAAACCGGCGCACCAAGAGACGGCGCGCCCTCTGCGGGCGGGAGCCTTAAGGGCCGAGCCACCGGCGGTTCGCTGCTTCTGGCTGCGCGGAGGCCGCCTTTGACTGGCTGGGTGGGCGGGGCGGCCGCGGGGCGAAAGGGAACGACCTCCAAGATGGCGGCGGCGGGCGGGCGGGGACTACGAGTCCCACGCATGCCGCGCGGCGCCCATAGGACTCTATGGAGGGGAGAGGAACCTGGTGGACCGGGTGGCTGGCTGGGGGTGGGGAGGGGTGGGGGGGTGGGGGCTGGGACCTGGGGGCGTGGCCTGGGGTGCAGACACGCCCCCTGGGAGGGATCAGCCCGCCCCCAGAGGGCCGGGACCCTCCCACCGGCCCCCGAGGACCAATGAGCGTCCGGGGTCACGGTGAGGTCACGGGGGTCTGGGAGGGGCTGGGGGGCCCTGGGACCGCCCCCTGGGACTCTAGGACACTCCCACATCTGCCTGGACACACCCCCAGGCGGGCCGGAGGCGGGACTCTGGCTCCGGAGGGCCAATGGGACAACGGGGGCCTGTTAGCAGTAGGTAGGCCTGGGGGGCCTGGATCCGCCCCCAGAGGGCTGGGACCGCCCCCTGGGAGACCTGGCCACTCCCACATCTGCCTAGATCCGCCCCCAGGCGGCTGGAGGCGGTACTTTGGCTCCGGAGGACCAATGAGACACCGGGGCCTGTTAGGAGTAGGTAGGCCTGGGGGCCCTGGATCCGCCCCCTGAGGGCTGGGACCGCCCCCTGGGAGTCTAGGACACTCCCACATCTGCATAGAACCGCCCCCAGGCGGCAGGAGGCGGGACTCTGAGACCCAATGACCAATGAGACACTTGGAGCACCAAGGACAGACTGGGTCCTGGACCCGGTGGGCAGGGCCTGGGGGGCCCTGGACCCGCCCCTGGAGGTCTGGGACCGCCCCCTGGGACTCTAGGACACTCCCACATCTGCATAGAACCGCCCCCAGGCGGCAGGAGGCGGGACTCTGAGACCCAATGACCATGAGGACACTTGGAGCACCAAAGAATGACTGGGTCCTGGACCCGGTGGGCAGGGCCTGGGGGGCCCTGGACCCGCCCAGGGAGGGCTGGGACCGCCCCTGGGAGTCTAGGCCACTCCCACATCTGCATAGAACCGCCCCCAGGCGGCAGGAGGCGGGACTCTGAGACCTGATGACCAATGAGACACTTGGAGCACAAGGACAGACTGGGTCCTGGACCCGGTGGGCAGGGCCTGGGGGGGCCCTGGACCCGCCCAGGGAGGGCTGGGACCGCCCCCTGGGAGTCTAGGACACTCCCACATCTGCATAGAGCCCCTCCCAGGCGGCAGGAGGCGGGACTACTGAGACCCAATGACCAATGAGAACACTTGGAGCACCAAAGGGAAACGCAAGGACAGACTGGGTCCTGGACCCGGTGGGCAGGGCCTGGGGGGCCCTGGACCCGCCCCTGGAGGGCTGGGACCGCCCCTGGGAGTCTAGGCCACACTCCCACATCTGCATAGAACCGCCCCCAGGCGGCAGGAGGCGGGACTTCGGGTCCCAGCGACCAATGATGACACTTGGAGCACCAAAAGGGAACCAAGGACAGACTGGGTCCTGGACCCGGTGGGCAGGGCCTGGGGGGCCCTGGACCCGCCCCTGGAGGGCTGGGACCGCCCCCCTGGGAGTCTAGGACACTCCCACATCTGCATAGAACCGCCCCCAGGCGGCAGGAGGCGGGACTTTAGATCCCAGCGACCAATGAGACACTGGAACAACCAGGGAACCAAGGACAGACTGGGTCCTGGAACCCGGTGGGCAGGGCCTGGGGGGCACTGGACCCGGCCCCTGGAGGGGCTGGGACCGCCCCGTGGGAGTCTAGGACACTCCCACATCGCATAGAACCGCCCCCAGGCGGCAGGAGGCGGGACTTAGGTCCCAGCGACCAATGAGACACTTGGGAGGCACCAAAGGGAACCAGGACAGACTGGGTCCTGGACCCGGTGGGCAGGGCCTGGGGGGCCCTGACCCGCCCCTGGAGGGCTGGGACCGCCCCTGGGACTCTAGGACACTCCCACATCTGCATATAACCGCCCCAGGCGCAGGAGGCGGGACTTTAGATCCCAATGACCAATGAGACACTTGG
>NC_133431.1:3492395-3518192 GCF_011762505.2 Arvicanthis niloticus
AGGCCTACCTACTGCTAACAGGCCCGGTGTCCCATTGGCCCTCCGGAGCCAGAGTCCCGCCTCCGGCCGCCTGGGGGTGTGTCCAGGCAGATGTGGGAGTGTCCTAGAGTCCCAGGGGGCGGTCCCAGGGCCCCCCAGCCCCTCCCAGACCCCCGTGACCTCACCGTGACCCGGACGCTCATTGGTCCTCGGGGGGCCGGTGGGAGGGTCCTGGCCCTCTGGGGGCGGGCTGATCCCTCCCAGGGGGCGTGTCTGCACCCCAGGCCACGCCCCCAGCCCCAGCCCCCACCCCCCACCCTCCCACCCCCAGCCAGCCACCCGGTCCACCAGGTTCCCTCTCCCCTCCATAGAGTCCTATGGGCGCCGCGCGGCATGCTGGGACTCGTAGTCCCCGCCCGCCGCCGCCGCCATCTTGGAGGTCGTTCCCTTTCGCCCCGCGGCCGCCCCGCCCACCAGCCAGTCAAAGGCGGCCTCCGCGCCAGCCAGAAGCAGCGAAACCGCCGGTGGCTCGGCCCTTAAGGCTCCCGCCCGCAGAGGGCGCGCCGTCTCTTGGTGCGCCGGTTCGAGTCCCGCTGTCTGTCTGTCTGCCTGTCAGTCAGTCAGTCTGTCTATCCCGATCTCTCTCCCGCGTCATCTCGTGGAAAAAAAAAAAAAAAAAAAAAAAAAAAAAAAAAAAAAAAAAAAAGAGTTTTTGCGGGGTTCCTCCTCACTTTAAAAATTTTTTTATTGTGGGGGGGTGTGTGTGTGGTGAGTGTCGGGTGCTTGTGGTGACGGTGAGGCAGGGGGATGACAGAGAGAGAGAGAGAGAGAGAGGATCCGGGTCGTCTGTTTCTCTCTTCTTCTTCTTGTGTGGTTGTGGTTGTGCTGCTGCTGCTTGCTGCTGCTGGGCGGCCGCGGGTCGGTCGGGTCCGGTTCCCTCCGTGTGCGTGCGGTGTGTTGTGTGTGTCCGTCCGTCCGTCCGTCCGTCCGTCCGTCCTCGGTCCCGTCGGTCGGTCGGCGGTCGGCGGTCGATCGCGACCCCCTCCTCCCCCGCGCGCGCGCGCGAGTCCCGTGAAAAACTGAAAGGAGAAGAAGAATCGTCATCGTCAATCAATCAATCAATCATCATCAATCATCATCATCCATCCGTCCATCCATCCATCCATCAATCGATATAAAAAAAACCGGCCGGAATCCAGCCACCGGCTCGGCTCGGCTCGGCTCGGCTCCTCCGCGCCGCTTCCCGCCGGCCGGCTCGGGTTCGCGGGTTTTTTTTTTTTTTTTCTTTGTTTTGGTATTTTTTTTGGGTTGGTTTTTCCCAGGCAAGATGGCGCCGGCCGGGCGGCTCGGCCAATGGGAGCGCGCGAGTTCGGCCGCCGGGCATCATGGGAGACGTAGTTCGCCGGCCGGCCGGCGCCATCTTGCCGTAGTTCCCGGTTCCGGACCGCCGGGCCGCGCGGCCGGCTCCCGGCGGCGGTCCGGGGCCCGCCCGCCCGCGTGGGGCGCGGGGCGGGGCGCGGGATCGCGCGGGGGCGGTCCCCCGTGGCCCGCCCAGCCCCCGGGGGCGGGGCCGCGCCGCCCCGGGCCGGCGGGGGCCCGGCTCCCCCCGCGGGTCGGGCTTCCGGGGCTCCCGGGGCCGGGGACGGGCTCCGGGGGGCGGGGCGTGCCCGGGCTCCGGGGGGGCGGGTCGGGCCGTCCGGCGCCGCCTCCCGGGTCCCGGACCCGCCCCCGGACCCCCGGAGCCCCCCCGGGGTCCGGTGCCCGTTGGACGGCCCGGGCGGAAGTCCCGCCTCGGGGGCGTGTCCGGGGTCGAGGGGCGGAGTCCGCAGTCCCCGGGGGCGGGTCCGACCGCCTGGACCCGCCCCCCGCCCCCCCAGCCCCTCCCAGAGCCCCCCCAAGTCTCAAGCACTCTCCTTCCCTCCGGGTCCCTCTGGGTCCTCTGCCCGGCCCCGGGGGGTGGCCGGGGTCTGGGGGGCGTGTCTAGGGCCGTCCGGGGCGGGTCCGACCGTCTGGCACCGCCTCCCGCCCTCCCAGCCCCTCCCACGGCCCCCCAGAGCCCTCTCCCCATTGGCTCCAATGGAGCTGCCAGGGCCTGAGACCCGGCCCCGGGGGCGTGGCCGGGGTCTGGGGGGCGTGTCTAGGGCCGTCCGGGGGCGGGTCGGACCGTCTGGCACCGCCTCCCGCCCCTCCCAGCCCCTCCCACGGCCCCCAGAGCCGGGTCCCCATTGGCTCCAATGGAGCTGCCAGGGCCTGAGACCCGGCCCCGGGGGCGTGGCCGGGGTCTGGGGGGCGTGTTTAGGGCCGTCCGGGGGCGGGTCCGACCGTCTGGCACCCCCCCCCCGCCACCCCGCCCCCCCCACGGCCCCCCAGACCCGGGTCCCCAGGCTCCTATGGAGCTGCCAGTCCCCGAGTCCCAGCCTCTCATTGGTCGCCGGGACCCGAAGTCCCGCCTCCTGCCGCCTGGGGGCGGTTCTATGCAGATGTGGGAGTGTCCTAGACTCCCAGGGGCGGTCCCAGCCCTCCAGGGGCGGGTCCAGGGCCCCCCAGGCCCTGCCCACCGGGTCCAGGACCCAGTCTGCCTTGGTGCTCCAAGTGTCTCATTGGTCATCAGGACTCAGAGTCCCGCCTTCTGCCGCCTGGGGGCGGTTCTATGCAGATGTGGGAGTGGCCTAGACTCCCAGGGGGCGGTCCCAGCCCTCCAGGGGCGGGTCCAGGGCCCCCCAGGCCCTGCCCACCGGGTCCAGGACCCAGTCTGTCCTTGGTTCCCTTTGGTGCTCCAAGTGTCTCATTGGTCATGGGATCTAAAGTCCCGCCTCCTGCCGCCTGGGGGCGGTTCTATGCAGATGTGGGAGTGTCCTAGACTCCCAGGGGGCGGTCCCAGCCCTCCAGGGGCGGGTCCAGGGCCCCCCAGGCCCTGCCCACCGGGTCCAGGACCCAGTCTGTCCTTGGTTCCCTTTGGTGCTCCAAGTGTCTCATTGGTCATTGGCTCTCAGAGTCCCGCCTCCTGCCGCCTGGGGGAGGGTCTATGCAGATGTGGGAGTTGTCCTAGACTCCCAGGGGGCGGTCCCAGCCCTCCAGGGGCGGGTCCAGGGCCCCCCAGGCCCTGCCCACCGGGTCCAGGACCCAGTCATTCTTTGGTGCTCCAAGTGTCTCATTGGTCATTGGGTCTCAAAGTCCGCCTCCTGCCGCCTGGGGGCGGTTCTATGCAGATGTGGGAGTGTCCTAGACTCCAGGGGCGGTCCCAGACCTCCAGGGGCGGGTCCAGGGCCCCCCAGGGCCCTGCCCACCGGGTCCAGGACCCAGTCCTGTCCTTGGTGCTCAAGTGTCTCATTGGTCGCTGGGTCTAAAGTCCCGCCTCCTGCCGCCTGGGGGAGGGTCTATGCAGATGTGGGAGTGGCCTAGACTCCCAGGGGGCGGTCCCAGCCCTCCAGGGGGGGCCAGGGCCCCCCAGGCCCTGCCCACCGGGTCCAGGACCCAGTCTGTCCTTGGTTCCCTTTGGTGCTCCAAGTGTCTCATTGGTCATGGGTCTCAGAGTCCCGCCTCCTGCCGCCTGGGGGAGGGTCTATGCAGATGTGGGAGTGTCCTAGAGTCCCAGGGGGCGGTCCCAGCCCTCAGGGGGCGGATCCAGGGCCCCCAGGCCTACCTACTGCTAACAGGCCCCGGTGTCCCATTGGCTCCGGAGCCAAAGTACCGCCTCCAGCCGCCTGGGGGCGGATCTAGGCAGATGTGGAGTGGCCAGGTCTCCCAGGGGGCGGTCCCAGCCCTCTGGGGGCGGATCCAGGCCCCCCAGGCCTACCTACTGCTAACAGGCCCCGGTGTCCCATTGGCCCTCCGGAGCCAGAGTCCCGCCTCCGGCCGCCTGGGGGTGTGTCCAGGCAGATGTGGGAGTGTCCTAGAGTCCCAGGGGGCGGTCCCAGGGCCCCCCAGCCCCTCCCAGACCCCCGTGACCTCACCGTGACCCCGGACGCTCATTGGTCCTCGGGGGCCGGTGGGAGGGTCCTGGCCCTCTGGGGGCGGGCTGATCCCTCCCAGGGGGCGTGTCTGCACCCCAGGCCACGCCCCCAGCCCCCAGCCCCCACCCCCCGCCCTCCCACCCCCAGCCAGCCACCCACCCGGTCCACCAGGTTCCTCTCCCCTCCATAGAGTCCTATGGGCGCCGCGCGGCATGCTGGGACTCGTAGTCCCCGCCCGCCCGCCCGCCGCCATCTTGGAGGTCGTTCCCTTTCGCCCCGCGGCCGCCCCGCCCACCCAGCCAGTCAAAGGCGGCCTCCGCGCCAGCCAGAAGCAGCGAACCGCGGTGGCTCGGCCCTTAAGGCTCCCGCCCGCAGAGGGCGCGCCGTCTCTTGGTGCGCCGGTTCGAGTCCCGCTGTCTGTCTGTCTGCCTGTCAGTCAGTCAGTCTGTCTATCCCGATCTCTCTCCCGCGTCATCTCGTGGGAAAAAAAAAAAAAAAAAAAAAAAAAAAAAAGAGTTTTTGCGGGGTTCCTCCTCACTTTAAAAATTTTTTTATTGTGGGGGGGGTGTGTGTGTGGTGAGTGTCGGGTGCTTGTGGTGACGGTGAGGCAGGGGGATGATGACAGAGAGAGAGAGAGAGAGAGAGGATCCGGGTCGTCTGTTTCTCTCTTCTTCTTCTTGTGGTTGTTGTTGCTGCTGCTGCTGCTGCTGCTGAGGCGGCCGCGGGTCGGTCGGGTCCGGTTCCCTCCGTGTGCGTGCGTGTGTGTGTGTGTGTCCGTCCGTCCGTCCGTCCGTCCGTCCCTCGGTCCCGTCGGTCGGTCGGTCGGTCGGTCGATCGCGACTCCCCCCTCCTCCCCCGCGCGCGCGCGCGAGTCCGTGAAAACTGAAAGGAGAAGAAGAATCGTCATCGTCAATCAATCAATCAATCACATCAATCAATCATCATCATCCATCCGTCCATCCATCCATCCATCAATCGATATAAAAAAACCGGCCGGAATCCAGCCACCGGCTCGGCTCGGCTCGGCTCGGCTCCTCCGCGCCGCTTCCCGCCGGCCGGCTCGGGTTCGCGGGTTTTTTTTTTTTTTTTTCTTTGTTTGGTATTTTTTTGGGTTGGTTTTCCCAGGCAAGATGGCGCCGGCCGGGCGGCTCGGCCAATGGGAGCGCGAGTTCGGCCGCCGGGCATCATGGGAGACGTAGTTCCGGCCGGCCGGCGCCATCTTGCCCGTAGTTCCGGGACCGCCGGGCCGCGCGGCCGGCTCCCGGCGGCGGTCCGGGGCCCGCCCGCCGCGTGGGGCGCGGGGCGGGGCGCGGGATCGCGCGGGGGGCGGTCCCCCGTGGCCCGCCCACGCCCCCGGGGGCGGGGCCGCGCCGCCCCGGGCCGGCGGGGGCCCGGCTCCCCCCGCGGGTCGGGCTTCCGGGGCTCCCGGGGCCGGGGAGCGCTCCGGGGGGCGTGCCCGGGCTCCGGGGGGCGTGGTCGGCCGTCCGGCGCCGCCTCCCGGCGTCCGGACCCGCCCCCGGACCCCCGGAGCCCCCCGGGGTCCGGTGCCCGTTGGACGGCCCGGGGCGGAAGTCCCGCCTGGGGGGCGTGTCCGGGTCGAGGGGGCGGAGTCCGCAGTCCCCGGGGGCGGGTCCGACCGCCTGGACCCGCCCCCGCCCCCCCAGCCCCTCCCCGAGCCCCCCCAAGTCTCAAGCACTCTCCGTCCCTCCGGGTCCCTCTGGGTCCTCTGCCCGGCCCCGGGGGCGTGGCCGGGGTCTGGGGGGCGTGTCTAGGGCCGTCCGGGGGCGGGTCCGACCGTCTGGCACCGCCCCCCGCCCTCCCAGCCCCTCCCACGGCCCCCCAGACCTCTCCCCATTGGCTCCAATGGAGCTGCCAGGGCCTGAGACCCGGCCCCGGGGGCGTGGCCGGGGTCTGGGGGGCGTGTCTAGGGCCGTCCGGGGGCGGGTCCGACCGTCTGGCACCGCCTCCCGCCCCCCCAGCCCCTCCCACGGCCCCCCAGAGCCCTCTCCCCATTGGCTCCAATGGAGCTGCCAGGGCCTGAGACCCGGCCCCGGGGGCGTGGCCGGGGTCTGGGGGGCGTGTCTGGGGCCGTCCGGGGGCGGGTCCGACCGTCTGGCACCGCCCCCCGCCTCCAGCCCTCCCACGGCCCCCCAGACCCGGGTCCCCATGGGCTCCTATGGAGCTGCCAGTCCCCGAGTCCCAGCCTCTCATTGGTCGCCGGGACCCAAAGTCCCGCCTCCTGCCGCCTGGGGGAGGGTCTATGCAGATGTGGGAGTGTCCTAGACTCCCAGGGGGCGGTCCCAGCCCTCCAGGGGCGGGTCCAGGGCCCCCAGGCCCTGCCCACCGGGTCCAGGACCCAGTCTGTCCTTGGTGCTCCAAGTGTCTCATTGGTCATGCTGGGACTCAAAGTCCCGCCTCCTGCCGCCTGGGGGCGGTTCTATGCAGATGTGGGAGTGTCCTAGACTCCCAGGGGGCGGTCCCAGCCCTCCAGGGGCGGGTCCAGGGCCCCCCAGGCCCTGCCCACCGGGTCCAGGACCCAGTCTGTCCTTGGTTCCCTTTGGTGCTCCAAGTGTCTCATTGGTCATTTGATCTAAAGTCCCGCCTCCTGCCGCCTGGGGGCGGTTCTATGCAGATGTGGGAGTGTCCTAGACTCCCAGGGGGCGGTCCCAGCCCTCCAGGGGCGGGTCCAGGGCCCCCCAGGCCCTGCCCACCGGGTCCAGGACCCAGTCTGTCCTTGGTTCCCTTTGGTGCTCCAAGTGTCTCATTGGTCATTGGGTCTCAGAGTCCCGCCTCCTGCCGCCTGGGGGAGGGTCTATGCAGATGTGGGAGTGTCCTAGACTCCCAGGGGGCGGTCCCAGCCCTGAGGGGCGGGTCCAGGGCCCCCCAGGCCCTGCCCACCGGGTCCAGGACCCAGTCATTCTTTGGTGCTCCAAGTGTCTCATTGGTCATTGGGTTCAAGTCCCGCCTCCTGCCGCCTGGGGGCGGTTCTATGCAGATGTGGGAGTGTCCTAGACTCCCAGGGGGCGGTCCCAGCCCTCCAGGGGCGGGTCCAGGGCCCCCCAGGCCCTGCCCACCGGGTCCAGGACCCAGTCTGTCCTTTGTTCCCTTTGCGTGCCCTCCCCAAAGTTCCGTCCAGTCGTCTTTTGTCTGTCCTCCAAGCGGCATCCTTCAGCAGGTGCCTAACCCACTGTCCTCTTTCGTGTCTCATTGGTCATGGGTCTCAGAGTCCCGCCTCCTGCCGCCTGGGGGAGGGTCTATGCAGATGTGGGAGTGTCCTAGACTCCCAGGGGGCGGTCCCAGCCCTCAGGGGGCGGATCCAGGCCCCCCAGACCTACCTACTGCTAACAGGCCCCGGTGTCCCATTGGTCCTCCGGAGCCAAAGTACCGCCTCCAGCCGCCTGGGGGCGGATCTAGGCAGATGTGGGAGTGGCCAGGTCTCCCAGGGGGCGGTCCCAGCCCTCTGGGGGCGGATCCAGGCCCCCCAGGCCTACCTACTGCTAACAGGCCCCGGTGTCCCATTGGCCCTCCGGAGCCAGAGTCCCGCCTCCGGCCGCCTGGGGGTGTGTCCAGGCAGATGTGGGAGTGTCCTAGAGTCCCAGGGGGCGGTCCCAGGGCCCCCCAGCCCTCCCAGACCCCCGTGACCTCACCGTGACCCCGGACGCTCATTGGTCCTCGGGGGCCGGTGGGAGGGTCCTGGCCCTCTGGGGGCGGGCTGATCCCTCCCAGGGGGCGTGTCTGCACCCCAGGCCACGCCCCCCCCCCCCCCCCCCCCCCCCCCCCCCCCCCCCCCCCACCCCCAGCCAGCCACCCGGTCCACCAGGTTCCTCTCCCCTCCATAGAGTCCTATGGGCGCCGCGCGGCATGCTGGGACTCGTAGTCCCCGCCCGCCCGCCGCCGCCATCTTGGAGGTCGTTCCCTTTCGCCCCGCGGCCGCCCCGCCCACCCAGCCAGTCAAAGGCGGCCTCCGCGCCAGCCAGAAGCAGCGAACCGCCGGTGGCTCGGCCCTTAAGGCTCCCGCCCGCAGAGGGCGCGCCGTCTCTTGGTGCGCCGGTTCGAGTCCCGCTGTCTGTCTGTCTGCCTGTCAGTCAGTCAGTCTGTCTATCCCGATCTCTCTCCCGCGTCATCTCGTGGGAAAAAAAAAAAAAAAAAAAAAAAAAAAAAAAAAAAGTTTTTGCGGGGTTCCTCCTCACTTTAAAAATTTTTTTATTGTGGGGGGGGTGTGTGTGTGGTGAGTGTCGGGTGCTTGTGGTGACGGTGAGGCAGGGGGATGACAGAGAGAGAGAGAGAGAGAGAGAGAGAGAGAGGATCCGGGTCGTCTGTTTTTCTCTCTTCTTCTTCTTGTGGTTGTGGTTGTTGCTGCTGCTGCTGCTGCTGAGGCGGCCGCGGGTCGGTCGGGTCCGGTTCCCTCCGTGTGCGTGTGCGTGTGTGTGTGTGTCCGTCCGTCCGTCCGTCCGTCCGTCCCTCGGTCCCGTCGGTCGGTCGGTCGGTCGGTCGATCGCGACTCCCCCTCCTCCCCCCACGCGCGCGCGCGAGTCCCGTGAAAACTGAAAGGAGAAGAAGAATCGTCATCGTCAATCAATCAATCAATCATCATCAATCATCATCATCCATCCATCCATCCATCCATCCATCAATCGATATAAAAAAACCCGGCCGGAATCCAGCCACCGGCTCGGCTCGGCTCGGCTCGGCTCCTCCGCGCCGCTTCCCGCCGGCCGGCTCGGGTTCGCGGGTTTTTTTTTTTTTTTCTTTGTTTTGGTATTTTTTTTGGGTTGGTTTTCCCAGGCAAGATGGCGCCGGCCGGGCGGCTCGGCCAATGGGAGCGCGAGTTCGGCCGCCGGGCATCATGGGAGACGTAGTTCCGGCCGGCCGGCGCCATCTTGCCCGTAGTTCCCGGGCCGCCGGGCCGCGCGGCCGGCTCCCGGCGGCGGTCCGGGGCCCGCCCGCCCGCGTGGGGCGCGGGGCGGGGCGCGGGATCGCGCGGGGGCGGTCCCCCGTGGCCCGCCCACGCCCCCGGGGGCGGGGCCGCGCCGCCCCGGGCCGGCGGGGGCCCGGCTCCCCCCGGGTCGGGCTTCCGGGGCTCCCGGGGCCGGGGAGCGGGCTCCGGGGGGCGTGCCCGGGCTCCGGGGGGCGTGGTCGGCCGTCCGGCGCCGCCTCCCGGCGTCCCGGACCCGCCCCCGGACCCCCGGAGCCCCCCGGGGTCCGGTGCCCGTTGGACGGCCCGGGGCGGAAGTCCCGCCTCGGGGGCGTGTCCGGGGTCGGGGGGGCGGAGTCCGCAGTCCCCGGGGGCGGGTCCGACCGCCTGGACCCGCCCCCCCCCCCCAGCCCCTCCCGAGCCCCCCCAAGTCTCAAGCACTCTCCTTCCCTCCGGGTCCCTCTGGGTCCTCTGCCCGGCCCGGGGGCGTGGCCGGGGTCTGGGGGGCGTGTCTAGGGCCGTCCGGGGGCGGGTCCGACCGTCTGGCACCGCCCCCGCCCCCCCAGCCCCTCCCACGGCCCCCCAGAGCCCTCTCCCCATTGGCTCCAATGGAGCTGCCAGGGCCTGAGACCCGGCCCCGGGGGCGTGGCCGGGGTCTGGGGGGCGTGTCTAGGGCCGTCCGGGGGCGGGTCGGACCGTCTGGCACCGCCTCCCGCCCCCCCAGCCCCTCCCACGGCCCCCCAGACCCTCTCCCCATTGGCTACAATGGAGCTGCCAGGGCCTGAGACCCGGCCCCGGGGCGTGGCCGGGGTCTGGGGGGCGTGTTTAGGGCCGTCCGGGGGCGGGTCCGACCGTCTGGCACCGCCTCCCGCCCCCCAGCCCCTCCCACGGCCCCCCAGAGCCCTGTCCCCATGGGCTCCAATGGAGCTGCCAGGCCCGAGACCGGCCCCGGGGCGTGGCGGGGTCTGAGGGGGTCGGTCTAGGGCCGTTCCGGGGCGGGTCCGACCATATGGCACCGCCCCCGGCCCCAAGCCCTCCCAACGGCCCCCCCAGAGCCCTCTCCCCATTGGCTCCAATGGAGATCCCAGGGCCTGAGTCCCGCCCCGGGGGCGTGGCCGGGTCCTGGGGGGCGGTCTAAAGGCCGTCCGGGGGCGGGTGGGACCGTCTGGCACCGCCCCCAGTCCCCCCAGCCCCTCCCACGGGTCCCCCCCAGAGTCCCTTTCCCTTTGGGCTCCAATGGAGCTGCCTGGGCCTGAGACCGGCCCCGGGGCTGGTGCCGTGGGTCTGGGGGCCGTGTCTAGGGCCGTCCGGGGGCGGGTTCCGACCATCTGGACCGCCCCCCGGCCTCCCCAGCCCCTTCCCACGCCCCCCAGACCCGGGTGTCCCAGATGGGGCTCCTAGGGGCTGCCAGTCCCCGGTCCCAGCCTCTCATTGGTCGCCGGGTCTCGATCAGTCCCGCCTCCTGCCGCCTGGGGGCGGTTCTATGCAGATGTGGGAGTGTCCTAGACTCCCAGGGGGCGGGTCCCAGCCCTCCAGGGGCGGGTTCCAGGGCCCCCAGGGCCCTGCCCACCGGGTCCAGGACCCATGTCTGTCCTTGGTTCCCTTTGGTGCTCCAAGTGTCTCATTGGTCATTGGGATCTAAAGTCCCGCCTCCTGCCGCCTGGGGGCGGTTCTATGCAGATGTGGGAGTGGCCTAGACTCCCAGGGGGCGGTCCCAGCCCTCCCGGGGCGGGTCCAGGGCCCCCCAGGCCCTGCCCACCGGGTCCAGGACCCAGTCTGTCCTTGGTTCCCTTTGGTGCTCCAAGTGTCTCATTGGTCATTGGGATCTAAAGTCCCGCCTCCTGCCGCCTGGGGGCGGTTCTATGCAGATGTGGGAGTGTCCTAGACTCCCAGGGGCGGTCCCAGCCCTCAGGGGCGGGTCCAGGGCCCCCCAAGCCCTGCCCACCGGGTTCCAGGACCAGTCTGTCCTTGGTTCCCTTTGGTGCTCCAAGTGTCTCATTGGTCATCTGGTCTCCAAGTCCCGCCTCCTGCCGCCTGGGGGCGGTTCTATGCAGATGTGGGAGTGTCCTAACTCCCAGGGGCGGTCCCAGCCCTCCAGGGGCGGGTCCAGGGCCCCCCAGGCCCTGCCCACCGGGTCCAGGACCCCAGTCTGTCCTTGGTTCCCTTTGGTGCTCCAAGTGTCTCATTGGTCGCTGGACTGAAGGTCCCGCCTCCTGCCGCCTGGGGGCGGTTCTATGCAGATGTGGGAGTGTCCTAGACTCCCAGGGGCGGTCCCGGCCCTCCAGGGGCGGTCCAGTGGCCCCCCAGGCCCTGCCACCGGGTCCAGGACCCAGTCTGTCCTTGGTTCCCTTTGGTGCTCCAAGTGTCTCATTGGTCATCTGGTCTCCAGAGTCCCGCCTCCTGCCGCCTGGGGAGGGTCTATGCAGATGTGGGAGTGGCCTAGAGTCCCAGGGGGCGGTCCCAGCCCTCCAGGGCGGTCCAGGGCCCCCCAGGCCCTGCCCACCGGGTCCAGGACCCAGTCTGTCCTGGGTTCCCTTTGGTGCTCCAAGTGTTCATTTGGTCGCTGGGATCTAAAGTCCCGCCTCCTGCCGCCTGGGGGCGGTTCTATGCAGATGTGGGAGTGTCCTAGACTCCCAGGGGGCGGTCCCAGCCCTCCCTGGGCGGGTCCAGGGCCCCCAGGCCCTGCCCACCGGGTCCAGGACCCAGTGCTGGTCCTTGGTTCCCTTTGGTGCTCCAAGTGTCTCATTGGTCATCGGGTCTCCAAAGTCCCGCCTCCTGCCGCCTGGGGGCGGTTCTATTGCAGATGTGGGAGTGTCCTGGATCCCAGGGGGCGGTCCCAGCCCTTAGGGGGCGGATCCAGGGCCCCCAGGCCTACCTACTCCTAACAGGCCCCGGTGTCTCATTGGCCCTCCGGAGCCAAAGTACCGCCTCCAGCCGCCTGGGGGCGGATCTAGGCAGATGTGGGAGTGGCCAGGTCTCCCAGGGGGCGGTCCCAGCCCTCTGGGGCGGATCCAGGCCCCCCAGGCCTACCTACTGCTAACAGGCCCCGGTGTCCCATTGGCCCTCCGGAGCCAGAGTCCCGCCTCCGGCCGCTCTGGGGGTGTGTCCAGGCAGATTGTGGGAGTGTCCTGGAGTCCCAGGGGGCGGTCCCAGGGCCCCCCAGCCCCTCCCAGACCCCCGTGACCTCACCGTGACCCCGGACGCTCATTGGTCCTCGGGGGCCGGTGGGAGGGTCCTGGCCCTCTGGGGGCGGGCTGATCCCTCCCAGGGGGCGTGTCTGCACCCCAGGCCACGCCCCCAGCCCCCAGCCCCCACCCCCCACCCCTCCCCACCCCCCGCCAGCCACCCGGTCCACCAGGTTCCTCTCCCCTCCATAGAGTCCTATGGGCGCCGCGCGGCATGCTGGGACTCGTAGTCCCGCACCCGCCATCTTGGAGGTCGTTCCCTTTCGCCCCGCGGCCGCCCCGCCCACCCAGCCAGTCAAAGGCGGCCTCCGCGCCAGCCAGAAGCAGCGAACCGCCGGTGGCTCGGCCCTTAAGGCTCCCGCCCGCAGAGGGCGCGCCGTCTCTTGGTGCGCCGGTTCGAGTCCCGCTGCCTGTCTGTCTGCCTGTCAGTCAGTCAGTCTGTCTATCCCGATCTCTCTCCCGCGTCATCTCGTGGGAAAAAAAAAAAAAAAAAAAAAAAAAAAAAAAAAAAAGTTTTTGCGGGGTTCCTCCTCACTTTAAAATTTTTTTATTGTGGGGGGGGTGTGTGTGTGGTGAGTGTCGGGTGCTTGTGGTGACGGTGAGGCAGGGGGATGACAGAGAGAGAGAGAGAGAGAGAGGATCCGGGTCGTCTGTTTTCTCTCTTCTTCTTCTTGTGGTTGTGGTTGTGGTTGTTGCTGCTGCTGCTGCTGCTGCTGAGGCGGCCGCGGGTCGGTGCGGGTCCGGTTCCCTCCGTGTGCGTGCGTGTGTGGTGTGTGTCCGTCCGTCCGTCCGTCCGTCCGTCCGTCCCTCGGTCCCGTCGGTCGGTCGGTCGGTCGGTCGGTCGATCGCGACTCCCCCTCCTCCCCCGCCGCGCGCCGCGCGAGTCCCGTGAAAACTGAAAGGAGAAGAAGAATCGTCATCGTCAATCAATCAATCAATCATCAATCAATCATCATCATCCATCCGTCCATCCATCCATCATCAATCGATATAAAAAAACCCGGCCGGAATCCAGCCACCGGCTCGGCTCGGCTCGGCTCGGCTCCTCCGCGCCGCTTCCCGCCGGCCGGCTCGGGTTCGCGGGTTTTTTTTTTTTTTTTTTCTTTGTTTTGGTATTTTTTTTTGGGTTGGTTTTTCCCAGGCAAGATGGCGCCGGCCGGGCGGGCTCGGCCAATGGGAGCGCGAGTTCGGCCGCCGGGCATCATGGGAGACGTAGTTCCGCCCGGCCGGCGCCATCTTGCCCGTAGTTCCGGGACCGCCGGCCGCGCGGACCGGCTCCCCGGCGGCGGTCCGGGGCCCGCCCGCCCGCGTGGGGCGCGGGGCGGGGCGTGGGATCGCGCGGGGGCGGTCCCCCGTGGCCCGCCCACGCCCCCGGGGGCGGGGCCGCGCCGCCCCGGGCCGGCGGGGGCCCGGCTCCCCCCGCGGGTCGGGCTTCCGGGGCTCCCGGGGCCGGGGACGGGCTCCGGGGGGCGTGCCCGGGCTCCGGGGGGGCGTGGTCGGGCCGTCCGGCGCCGCCTCCCGGCGTCCCGGACCCGCCCCCGGACCCCCGGAGCCCCCCCGGGGTCCGGTTCCCGTTGGACGGCCCGGGGCGGAAGTCCCGCCTCGGGGGCGTGTCCGGGGTCGAGGGGGCGGAGTCCGCAGTCCCCGGGGGCGGGTCCGACCGCCTGGACCCGCCCCCCGCCCCCCCAGCCCCTCCCAGAGCCCCCCCAAGTCTCAAGCACTCTCCTTCCCTCCGGGTCCCTCTGGGTCCTCTGCCCGGCCCCGGGGGCGTGGCCGGGGTCTGGGGGGCGTGTCTAGGGCCATCCGGGGGCGGGTCGGACCGTCTGGCACCGCCCCCCCGCCCTCCCAGCCCCTCCCACGGCCCCCCAGAGCCCTCTCCCCATTGGCTCCAATGGAGCTGCCAGGGGCCTGAGACCCGGCCCCGGGGGCGTGGCCGGGGTCTGGGGGCGTGTCTAGGGCCGTCCGGGGGCGGGTCGGACCGTCTGGCACCGCCCCCCGCCCTCCCAGCCCCTCCCACGGCCCCCCAGACCCTGGTCCCCATTGGCTCCAATGGAGCTGCCAGGGCCGGAGACCCGGCCCCGGGGGCGTGGCCGGGGTCTGGGGGGCGTGTTTAGGGCCGTCCGGGGGCGGGTCCGACCGTCTGGCACCGCCCCCCGCCCTCCCAGCCCCTCCACGGCCCCCCAGACCCGGGTCCCCATGGGCTCCTATGGAGCTGCCAGTCCCCGAGTCCCAGCCTCTCATTGGTCGCCGGGACCCAAAGTCCCGCCTCCTGCCGCCTGGGGGCGGTTCTATGCAGATGTGGGAGTGTCCTAGACTCCCAGGGGGCTGGTCCCCAGCCCTCCCTGGGCGGGTCCAGGGCCCCCCAGGCCCTGCCCACCGGGTCCAGGACCCAGTCTGTCCTTGGTGCTCCAAGTGTCTCATTGGTCATCAGGACTCAGAGTCCCGCCTTCTGCCGCCTGGGGGCGGTTCTATGCAGATGTGGGAGTGGCCTAGACTCCCAGGGGGCGGTCCCAGCCCTCCAGGGGCGGGTCCAGGGCCCCCCAGGCCCTGCCCACCGGGTCCAGGACCCAGTCTGTCCTTGGTTCCCTCTGGTGCTCCAAGTGTCTCATTGGTCATTGGGATCTAAAGTCCCGCCTCCTGCCGCCTGGGGGCGGTTCTATGCAGATGTGGGAGTGTCCTAGACTCCCAGGGGGCGGTCCCAGCCCTCCAGGGGCGGGTCCAGGGCCCCCCAGGCCCTGCCCACCGGGTCCAGGACCCAGTCTGTCCTTGGTTCCCTTTGGTGCTCCAAGTGTCTCATTGGTCATTGGCTCTCAGAGTCCCGCCTCCTGCCGCCTGGGGGAGGGTCTATGCAGATGTGGGAGTGTCCTAGACTCCCAGGGGGCGGTCCCAGCCCTCCAGGGGCGGGTCCAGGGCCCCCCAGGCCCTGCCCACCGGGTCCAGGACCCAGTCATTCTTTGGTGCTCCAAGTGTCTCATTGGTCATTGGGTCTCAGAGTCCCGCCTCCTGCCGCCTGGGGGCGGTTCTATGCAGATGTGGGAGTGTCCTAGAGTCCCAGGGGGCGGTCCCAGACCTCCAGGGGCGGGTCCAGGGCCCCCCAGGCCCTGCCCACCGGGTCCAGGACCCAGTCTGTCCTTGGTGCTCCAAGTGTCTCATTGGTCATTGGGTCTCAGAGTCCCGCCTCCTGCCGCCTGGGGGAGGGTCTATGCAGATGTGGGAGTGGCCTAGACTCTCAGGGGGCGGTCCCAGCCCTCCCTGGGCGGGTCCAGGGCCCCCCAGGCCCTGCCCACCGGGTCCAGGACCCAGTCTGTCCTTTGGTTCCCTTTGGTGCTCCAAGTGTCTCATTGGTCATCGGGTCTCCAAAGTCCCGCCTCCTGCCGCCTGGGGAGGGTCTATGCAGATGTGGGAGTGTCCTAGAGTCCCAGGGGGCGGTCCCAGCCCTCAGGGGGCGGATCCAGGCCCCCCAGACCTACCTACTGCTAACAGGCCCCGGTGTCTCATTGGTCCTCCGGAGCCAAAGTACCGCCTCCAGCCGCCTGGGGGAGGATCTAGGCAGATGTGGGAGTGGCCAGGTCTCCCAGGGGGCGGTCCCCAGCCCTCTGGGGGCGGATCCAGGCCCCCCAGGCCTACCTACTGCTAACAGGCCCCGGTGTCCCATTGGCCCCTCCGGAGCCAGAGTCCCGCCTCCGGCCGCCTGGGGGTGTGTCCAGGCAGATGTGGGAGTGTCCTAGAGTCCCAGGGGGCGGTCCCAGGGCCCCCCAGCCCCTCCCAGACCCCCGTGACCTCACCGTGACCCCGGACGCTCATTGGTCCCTCGGGGGCCGGTGGGAGGGTCCTGGCCCTCTGGGGCGGGCTGATCCCTCCCAGGGGGCGTGTCTGCACCCCAGGCCACGCCCCCAGCCCCCAGCCCCCACCACCCGCCCTCCCACCCCCAGCCAGCCACCCACCCGGTCCACCAGGTTCCTCTCCCCTCCATAGAGTCCTATGGGCGCCGCGCGGCATGCTGGGACTCGTAGTCCCCGCCCGCCCGCCCGCCGCCATCTTGGAGGTCGTTCCCTTTCGCCCCGCGGCCGCCCCGCCCACCCAGCCAGTCAAAGGCGGCCTCCGCGCCAGCCAGAAGCAGCGAACCGCCGGTGGCTCGGCCCTTAAGGCTCCCGCCCGCAGAGGGCGCGCCGTCTCTTGGTGCGCCGGTTCGAGTCCCGCTGTCTGTCTGTCTGCCTGTCAGTCAGTCTGTCTGTCTATCCCGATCTCTCTGCCCGCGTCATCTCGTGGGAAAAAAAAAAAAAAAAAAAAAAAAAGAGTTTTTGCGGGGTTCCTCCTCACTTTAAAAATTTTTTTATTGTGGGGGGGGTGTGTGTGTGGTGAGTGTCGGGTGCTTGTGGTGACGGTGAGGCAGGGGGATGACAGAGAGAGAGAGAGAGAGAGAGGATCCGGGTCGTCTGTTTCTCTCTTCTTCTTCTTGTGGTTGTTGCTGCTGCTGCTGCTGCTGCTGCTGAGGCGGCCGCGGGTCGGTCGGGTCCGGTTCCCTCCGTGTGCGTGCGTGTGTGTGTTGGTGTCCGTCCGTCCGTCCGTCCGTCCGTCCCTCGGTCCCGTCGGTCGGTCGGTCGGTCGGTCGATCGCGACTCCCCCTCCTCCCCCGCGCGAGCGCAGCGGAGTCCCCGTGAAAACTGAAAGGAGAAGAAGAATCGTCATCGTCAATCAATCAATCAATCATCATCAATCAATCATCATCATCCATCCGTCCATCCATCCATCCATCAATCGATATAAAAAAACCCGGCCGGAATCCAGCCCCCGGCTCGGCTCGGCTCGGCTCGGCTCCTCCGCGCCGCTTCCCGCCGGCCGGCTCGGGTTCGCGGGTTTTTTTTTTTTTTTTTTTCTTTGTTTTGGTATTTTTTTTGGGTTGGTTTTCCCAGGCAAGATGGCGCCGGCCGGGCGGCTCGGCCAATGGGAGCGCGAGTTCGGCCGCCGGGCATCATGGGAGACGTAGTTCCGGCCGGCCGGCGCCATCTTGCCCGTAGTTCCGGGACCGCCGGGCCGCGCGGCCGGCTCCCGGCGGCGGTCCGGGGCCCGCCCGCCCGCGTGGGGCGCGGGGCGGGGCGCGGGATCGCGCGGGGGGCGGTCCCCCGTGGCCCGCCCACGCCCCCGGGGGCGGGGCCCGCGCCGCCCCGGGCCGGCGGGGGCCCGGCTCCCCCCGTGGGTCGGGCTTCCGGGGCTCCCGGGGCCGGGGAGCGGCTCCGGGGGGCGTGCCCGGGCTCCGGGGGGGCGTGGTCGGCCGTCCGGCGCCGCCTCCCGGCGTCCCGGACCCGCCCCCGGACCCCCGGAGCCCCCCCGGGGTCCGGTGCCCATTGGACGGCCCGGGGCGGAAGTCCCGCCTCGGGGGCGTGTCCGGGGTCGAGGGGGCGGAGTCCGCAGTCCCCGGGGGCGGGTCCGACCGCCTGGACCCGCCCCCCGCCCCCCCCAGCCCCTCCCCGAGCCCCCCCAAGTCTCAAGCACTGTCGGTCCCCTCCGGGTCCCTCTGGGTCCTCTGCCCCGGCCCCGGGGGCGTGACCGGGGTCTGGGGGGGCGTGTCTAGGGCCGTCCGGGGGCGGGTCCGACCGTCTGGCACCGCCTCCCGCCCTCCCAGCCCCTCCCACGGCCCCCCAGACCCTGGTCCCCATTGGCTACAATGGAGCTGCCAGGGCCTGAGACCCGGCCCCGGGGGCGTTGGCCGGGGTCTGGGGGGCGTGTCTAGGGCCGTCCGGGGGCGGGTCCGACCGTCTGGCACCGCCTCCCGCCCCCCCAGCCCCTCCCACGGCCCCCCAGAGCCCTCTCCCCATTGGCTCCAATGAGCTGCCAGGGCCTGAGACCCGGCCCCGGGGGCGTGGCCGGGGTCTGGGGGGCGTGTCTGGGCCATCCGGGGGCGGGTGGACCGTCTGGCACCGCCCCCCGCCCTCCCAGCCCCTCCCACGGCCCCCCAGACCCGGGTCCCCATGGGCTCCTATGGAGCTGCCAGTCCCCGAGTCCACAGCCTCTCATTGGTCGCCGGGACCCAAAGTCCCGCCTCCTGCCGCCTGGGGGCGGTTCTATGCAGATGTGGGAGTGTCCTAGACTCCCAGGGGGCGGTCCCAGCCCTCCCTGGGGCGGGTCCAGGGCCCCCCAGGCCCTGCCCCACCGGGTCCAGGACCCAGTCTGTCCTTGGTGCTCCCAGTGTCTCATTGGTCATCAGGACTCAGAGTCCCGCCTTCTGCCGCCTGGGGGCGGTTCTATGCAGATGTGGGAGTGGCCTAGACTCCCAGGGGGCGGTCCCAGCCCTCCAGGGGCGGGTCCAGGGCCCCCAGGCCCTGCCCACCGGGTCCAGGACCCAGTCTGTCCTTGGTTCCCTCTGGTGCTCCAAGTGTCTCATTGGTCATTGGGATCTAAAGTCCGCCTCCTGCCGCCTGGGGGCGGTTCTATGCAGATGTGGGAGTGTCCTAGACTCCCAGGGGGCGGTCCCAGCCCTCCAGGGGCGGGTCCAGGGCCCCCCAGGCCCTGCCCACCGGGTCCAGGACCAGTCTGTCCTTGGTTCCCTTTGGTGCTCCAAGTGTCTCATTGGTCATTGGCTCTCAGAGTCCCGCCTACTGCCGCCTGGGGGAGGGGTCTATGCAGATGTGGGAGTGTCCTAGACTCCCAGGGGGCGGTTCCCAGCCCTCCAGGGGCGGGTCCAGGGCCCCCCAGGCCCTGCCCACCGGGTCCAGGACCCAGTCATTCTTTGGTGCTCCAAGTGTCTCATTGGTCATTGGGTCTCAGAGTCCCGCCTCCTGCCGCCTGGGGGCGGTTCTATGCAGATGTGGGAGTGTCCTAGAGTCCCAGGGGGCGGTCCCAGACCTCCAGGGGCGGGTCCAGGGCCCCCAGGCCCTGCCCACCGGGTCCAGGACCCAGTCTGTCCTTGGTGCTCCAAGTGTCTCATTGGTCATTGGGTCTCAGAGTCCCGCCTCCTGCCGCCTGGGGGGGCGGTTCTATGCAGATGTGGGAGTGTCCTAGAGTCCCAGGGGGCGGTCCCAGACCTCCAGGGGCGGGTCCAGGGCCCCCCAGGCCCTGCCCACCGGGTCCAGGACCCAGTCTGTCCTTGGTGCTCCAAGTGTCTCATTGGTCATTGGGTCTCCAGAGTCCCGCCTCCTGCCGCCTGGGGGCGGTTCTATGCAGATTGGGGAGTGGCCTAGACTCCCAGGGGGCGGTCCCAGCCCTCCAGGGGCGGGTCCAGGGCCCCCCAGGCCCTGCCCACCGGGTCCAGGACCCAGTCTGTCCTTGGTTCCCTTTGGTGCTCCAAGTGTCTCATTGGTCATTGGGTCTCAGAGTCCCGCCTCCAGCCGCCTGGGGAGGGTCTATGCAGATGTGGGAGTGTCCTAGAGTCCCAGGGGTGGTCCCAGCCCTCAGGGGGCGGATCCAGGCACCCCAGGCCTACCTACTGCTAACAGGCCCCGGTGTCTCATTGGTCCTCCGGAGCCAAAGTCCCGCCTCCTGCCGCCTGGGGGCGGTTCTATGCAGATGTGGGAGTGGCCTAGACTCCCAGGGGCGGTCCCAGCCCTCAGGGGGCGGATCCAGGCCCCCCAGGCCTACCTACTCCTAACAGGCCCAGGTGTCCCATTGGCCCTCCGGAGCCAGAGGTCCCGCCTCCGGCCGCCTGGGGGTGTGTCCAGGCAGATGTGGGAGTGTCCTAGAGTCCCAGGGGGCGGTCCCAGGGCCCCCCAGCCCCTCCCAGACCCCCGTGACCTCACCGTGACCCCGGACGCTCATTGGTCCTCGGGGGCCGGTGGGAGGGTCCTGGGCCTCTGGGGCGGGCTGATCCCTCCCAGGGGGCGTGTCTGCACCCCAGGCCACGCCCCCAGCCCCCAGCTCCCACCCCCCACCCCTCCCCACCCCCAGCCAGCCACCCGGTCCACCAGGTTCCTCTCCCCTCCATAGAGTCCCTATGGGCGCCGCGCGGCATGCTGGGACTCGTAGTCCCCGCCCGCCCGCCGCCGCCATCTTGGAGGTCGTTCCCTTTCGCCCCGCGGCCGCCCCGCCCACCCAGCCAGTCAAAGGCGGCCTCCGCGCCAGCCAGAAGCAGCGAACCGCCGGTGGCTCGGCCCTTAAGGCTCCCGCCCGCAGAGGGCGCGCCGTCTCTTGGTGCGCCGGTTCGAGTCCCGCTGTCTGTCTGTCTGCCTGTCAGTCAGTCAGTCTGTCTATCCCGATCTCTCTCCCGCGTCATCTCGTGGGAAAAAAAAAAAAAAAAAAAAAAAAAAAAAAAAAAAAAAAGAGTTTTTGCGGGGTTCCTCCTCACTTTAAAAATTTTTTTATTGTGGGGGGGGTGTGTGTGTGGTGAGTGTCGGGTGCTTGTGGTGACGGTGAGGCAGGGGGATGACAGAGAGAGAGAGAGAGAGAGAGAGAGGATCCGGGTCGTCTGTTTTCTCTCTTCTTCTTCTTGTGGTTGTGGTTGTTGCTGCTGCTGCTGCTGCTGAGGCGGCCGCGGGTCGGTCGGGTCCGGTTCCCTCCGTGTGCGTGCGTGTGTGTGTGTGTGTCCGTCCGTCCGTCCGTCCGTCCGTCCCTCGGTCCCGTCGGTCGGCGGTCGGTCGGTCGGTCGATCGCGACTCCCCCTCCTCCCCCGCGCGCGCGCGCGAGTCCCGTGAAAACTGAAAGGAGAAGAAGAATCGTCATCGTCAATCAATCAATCAATCAATCATCAATCAATCATCATCATCCATCCATCAATCGATATAAAAAAAAACCCGGCCGGAATCCAGCCACCGCTCGGCTCGGCTCGGCTCGGCTCCTCCGCGCCGCTTCCCCGCCGGCCGGCTCGGGTTTCGCGGGTTTTTTTTTTTTTTTTTTCTTTGTTTTGGTATTTTTTTTGGGTTGGTTTTCCCAGGCAAGATGGCGCCGGACGGGCGGCTCGGCCAATGGGAGCGCGAGTTCGGCCGCCGGGCATCATGGGAGACGTAGTTCCGGCCGGCCGGCGCCATCTTGCCCGTAGTTCCGGGCCGCCGGGCCCGCGCGGGCCGGCTCCCGGCGGCGGCGGTCCGGGGCCCGCCCGCCCGCGTGGGGGCGCGGGGCGGGGCGCGGGATCGCGCGGGGGCGGTCCCCCGTGGCCCGCCCACGCCCCCGGGGGCGGGGCCGCGCCGCCCGGGGCCGGCGGGGGCCCGGCTCCCCCCGCGGGTCGGGCTTCCGGGGCTCCCGGGGCCGGGGAGCGGGCTCCGGGGGGCGTGCCCGGGCTCCGGGGGGGCGTGGTCGGCCGTCCGGCGCCGCCTCCCGGCGTCCCGGACCCGCCCCCGGACCCCCGGAGCCCCCCCGGGGTCCGGTTCCCGTTGGACGGCCCGGGGCGGAAGTCCCGCCTCGGGGGCGTGTCCGGGTCGAGGGGGCGGAGTCCGCAGTCCCCGGGGGCGGGTCCGACCGCCTGGACCCGCCCCCCGCCCCCCCAGCCCCTCCCAGAGCCCCCCCAAGTCTCAAGCACTCTCCGTCCCTCCGGGTCCCTCTGGGTCCTCTGCCCGGCCCCGGGGGCGTGGCCGGGGTCTGGGGGGCGTGTCTAGGGCCGTCCGGGGGCGGGTCCGACCGTCTGGCACCGCCTCCCGCCCCCCCAGCCCCTCCCACGGCCCCCCAGAGCCCTCTCCCCATTGGCTCCAATGGAGCTGCCAGGGCCTGAGACCCGGCCCCGGGGGCGTGGCCGGGGTCTGGGGGGCGTGTCTGGGGCCGTCCGGGGGCGGGTCCGACCGTCTGGCACCGCCCCCCGCCCTCCCAGCCCCTCCCACGGCCCCCCAGACCCGGGTCCCCATGGGCTCCTATGGAGCTGCCAGTCCCCGAGTCCCAGCCTCTCATTGGTCGCCGGGACCCGAAGGTCCCGCCTCCTGCCGCCTGGGGGCGGTTCTATGCAGATGTGGGAGTGTCCTAGACTCCCAGGGGGCGGTCCCAGCCCTCCCTGGGCGGGTCCAGGGCCCCCCAGGCCCTGCCCACCGGGGCCAGGACCCAGTCTGTCCTTGGTTCCCTTTGGTGCTCCAAGTGTCTCATTGGTCGCTGGGATCTAAAGTCCCGCCTCCTGCCGCCTGGGGGCGGTTCTATGCAGATGTGGGAGTGTCCTAGACTCCCAGGGGGCGGTCCCAGCCCTCCCTGGGCGGGTCCAGGGCCCCCCAGGCCCTGCCCACCGGGTCCAGGACCCAGTCTGTCCTTGGTTCCCTTTGGTGCTCCAAGTGTCTCATTGGTCACTTGGTCTCCAAAGTCCCGCCTCCTGCCGCCTGGGGGAGGGTCTATGCAGATGTGGGAGTGTCCTAGACTCCCAGGGGGCGGTCCCAGCCCTCCAGGGGCGGGTCCAGGGCCCCCCAGGCCCTGCCCACCGGGTCCAGGACCCAGTCTGTCCTTGGTTCCCTTTGGTGCTCCAAGTGTCTCATTGGTCATTGGGTCTCCAAAGTCCCGCCTCCAGCCGCCTGGGGGCGGTTCTATGCAGATGTGGGAGTGGCCTAGACTCCCAGGGGGCGGTCCCAGCCCTCCAGGGGCGGGTCCAGGGCCCCCCAGGCCCTGCCACCGGGTCCAGGACCCAGTCTGTCCTGGGTTCCCTTTGGTGCTCCAAGTGTCTCATTGGTCATCGGGTCTCCAAAGTCCCGCCTCCTGCCGCCTGGGGGCGGTTCTATGCAGATGTGGGAGTGTCCTAGACTCCCAGGGGGCGGTCCCAGCCCTCCAGGGGCGGGTCCAGGGCCCCCCCAGGCCCTGCCCACCGGGTCCAGGACCCAGTCTGTCCTGGGTTCCCTTTGGTGCTCCAAGTGTCTCATTGGTCATCTGGTCTCCAGAGTCCTGCCTCCTGCCGCCTGGGGGGCGGTTCTATGCAGATGTGGGAGTGTCCTAGACTCCCAGGGGGCGGTCCCAGCCCTCCAGGGGCGGGTCCAGGGCCCCCCAGGCCCTGCCCACCGGGTCCAGGACCCAGTCTGTCCTTGGTTCCCTTTGGTGCTCCAAGTGTCTCATTGGTCATCGGGTCTCCAAAGTCCCGCCTCCTGCCGCCTGGGGGAGGGTCTATGCAGATGTGGGAGTGTCCTAGACTCCCAGGGGGCGGTCCTAGCCCTCCAGGGGCGGGTCCAAGGCCCCCCAGGCCCTGCCCACCGGGTCCAGGACCCAGTCTGTCCTTGGTGCTCCAAGTGTCTCATTGGTCATCGGGTCTCCAGAGTCCCGCCTCCTGCCGCCTGGGGGAGGGTCTATGCAGATGTGGGAGTGGCCTAGGACTCCCAGGGGGCGGTCCCAGCCCTCCGGGGGCGGATCCAGGGCCCCCAGGCCTACCTACTCCTAACAGGCCCCAGGTGTCCCATTGGCCCTCCGGAGCCAAAGTACCGCCTCCTGCCGCCTGGGGGCGGATCTATGCAGATGTGGGAGTGGCCAGGTCTCCCAGGGGGCGGTCCCAGCCCTCTGGGGGCGGATCCAGGCCCCCCAGGCCTACCTACTGCTAACAGGCCCCGGTGTCCCATTGGCCCTCCGGAGCCAGAGTCCCGCCTCCGGCCGCCTGGGGGGTGTGTCCAGGCAGATGTGGGAGTGTCCTAGAGTCCCAGGGGGCGGTCCCAGGGCCCCCCAGCCCCTCCCAGACCCCCGTGACCTCACCGTGACCCCGGACGCTCATTGGTCCTCGGGGGCCGGTGGGAGGGTCCTGGCCCTCTGGGGGCGGGCAGATCCCTCCCAGGGGGCGTGTCTGCACCCCAGGCCACGCCCCCAGCCCCCACCCCCACCCCCCACCCCTCCCCACCCCCCGCCAGCCACCCGGTCCACCAGGTTCCTCTCCCCTCCATAGAGTCCTATGGGCGCCGCGCGGCATGCTGGGACTCGTAGTCCCCGCCCGCCCGCCGCCATCTTGGAGGTCGTTCCCTTTCGCCCCGCGGCCGCCCCGCCCACCCAGCCAGTCAAAGGCGGCCTCCGCGCCAGCCAGAAGCAGCGAACCGCCGGTGGCTCGGCCCTTAAGGCTCCCGCCCGCAGAGGGCGCGCCGTCTCTTGGTGCGCCGGTTCGAGTCCCGCTGCTGTCTGTCTGCCTGTCAGTCAGTCAGTCTGTCTATCCCGATCTCTCTCCCGCGTCATCTCGTGGGAAAAAAAAAAAAAAAAAAAAAAAAAAAAAAAAAAAAAAAAAAAGTTTTTGCGGGGTTCCTCCTCACTTTAAAAATTTTTTTATTGTGGGGGGGGTGTGTGTGTGGTGAGTGTCGGGTGCTTGTGGTGACGGTGAGGCAGGGGGATGACAGAGAGAGAGAGAGGAGAGAGAGAGAGAGAGAGGATCCGGGTCGTCTGTTTCTCTCTTCTTCTTCTTGTGGTTGTGGTTGTTGCTGCTGCTGCTGCTGCTGAGGCGGCCGCGGGTTCGGTCGGGTCGGTTCCCTCCGTGTGCGTGTGCGTTGTGTGTGTGTGTCCGTCCGTCCGTCCGTCCGTCCGTCCCTCGGTCCCGTCGGTCGGTCGGTCGGTCGGTCGGTCGATCGCGACTCCCCCTCCTCCCCCGCGCGCGCGCGCGAGTCCCGTGAAAACTGAAAGGAGAAGAAGAATCGTCATCGTCAATCAATCAATCAATCATCAATCAATCATCATCATCCATCCATCCATCCATCAATCGATATAAAAAAACCCGGCCGGAATCCAGCCACCGGCTCGGCTCGGCTCGGCTCGGCTCCTCCGCGCCGCTTCCCGCCGGCCGGCTCGGGTTCGCGGGTTTTTTTTTTTTTTTTCTTTGTTTTGGTATTTTTTTTGGGTTGGTTTTCCCAGGCAAGATGGCGCCGGCCGGGCGGCTCGGCCAATGGGAGCGCGAGTTCGGCCGCCGGGCATCATGGGAGACGTAGTTCCGCCCGGCCGGCGCCATCTTGCCCGTAGTTTCCCGGGCCGCCGGCCGCGCGGCCGGCTCCCGGCGGCGGCGTCCGGGGCCCGCCCGCCCGCGTGGGGCGCGGGGCGGGGCGCGGGATCGCGCGGGGGCGGTCCCCCGTGGCCCGCCCACGCCCCCGGGGGCGGGGCCGCGCCGCCCCGGGCCGGCGGGGGCCCGGCTCCCCCCGCGGGTCGGGCTTCCGGGGCTCCCGGGGCCGGGGAGCGGCTCCGGGGGGCGTGCCCGGGCTCCGGGGGGGCGTGGTCGGCCGTCCGGCGCCGCCTCCCGGCGTCCCGGACCCGCCCCCGGACCCCCGGAGCCCCCCGGGGTCCGGTGCCCGTTGGACGGCCCGGGGCGGAAGTCCCGCCTCGGGGGCGTGTCCGGGGTCGAGGGGGCGGAGTCCGCAGTCCCCGGGGGCGGGTCCGACCGCCTGGACCCGCCCCCCGCCCCCCCAGCCCCTCCCCGAGCCCCCCCAAGTCTCAAGCACTCTCCTTCCCTCCGGGTCCCTCTGGGTCCTCTGCCCGGCCCCGGGGGCGTGGCCGGGGTCTGGGGGGCGTGTCTAGGGCCGTCCGGGGGCGGGTCCGACCGTCTGGCACCGCCTCCCGCCCCCCCAGCCCCTCCCACGGCCCCCCAGAGCCCTCTCCCCATTGGCTCCAATGGAGCTGCCAGGGCCTGAGACCCGGCCCCGGGGGCGTGGCCGGGGGTCTGGGGGGCGTGTCTGGGGCCGTCCGGGGGCGGGTCGGACCGTCTGGCACCGCCTCCCCGCCCCCCCAGCCCCTCCCACGGCCCCCCAGAGCCCTCTCCCCATTGGCTACAATGGAGCTGCCAGGGCCTGAGACCCGGCCCCGGGGGCGTGGACGGGGTCTGGGGGGCGTGTTTAGGGCCGTCCGGGGGCGGGTCCGACCGTCTGGCACCGCCTCCCGCCCCCCCAGCCCCTCCCACGGCCCCCCAGACCCGGGTCCCCGTGGGCTCCTA
>NC_133431.1:3521192-3523692 GCF_011762505.2 Arvicanthis niloticus
ACCCTAACCCTAACCTACCCTAACCCTAACCCTAACCCTAACCCTAACCCTAACCCTAACCCTAACCCTAACCCTAACCCTAACCTAACCCTAACCCTAACCCTAACCCTAACCCTAACCCTAACCCTAACCCTAACCCTAACCCTAACCCTAACCCTAACCCTAACCCTAACCCTAACCCTAACCCTAACCCTAACCCTAACCCTAACCCTAACCCTAACCCTAACCCTAACCCTAACCCTAACCCTAACCCTAACCCTAACCCTAACCCTAACCCTAACCCTAACCCTAACCCTAACCCTAACCCTAACCCTAACCCTAACCCTAACCCTAACCCTAACCCTAACCCTAACCCTAACCCTAACCCTAACCCTAACCCTAACCCTAACCCTAACCCTAACCCTAACCCTAACCCTAACCCTAACCCTAACCCTAACCCTAACCCTAACCCTAACCCTAACCCTAACCCTAACCCTAACCCTAACCCTAACCCTAACCCTAACCCTAACCCTAACCCTAACCCTAACCCTAACCCTAACCCTAACCCTAACCCTAACCCTAACCCTAACCCTAACCCTAACCCTAACCCTAACCCTAACCCTAACCCTAACCCTAACCCTAACCCTAACCCTAACCCTAACCCTAACCCTAACCCTAACCCTAACCCTAACCCTAACCCTAACCCTAACCCTAACCCTAACCCTAACCCTAACCCTAACCCTAACCCTAACCCTAACCCTAACCCTAACCCTAACCCTAACCCTAACCCTAACCCTAACCCTAACCCTAACCCTAACCCTAACCCTAACCCTAACCCTAACCCTAACCCTAACCCTAACCCTAACCCTAACCCTAACCCTAATCCTAACCCTAACCCTAACCCTAACCCTAACCCTAACCCTAACCCTAACCCTAACCCTAACCCTAACCCTAACCCTAACCCTAACCCTAACCCTAACCCTAACCCTAACCCTAACCCTAACCCTAACCCTAACCCTAACCCTAACCCTAACCCTAACCCTAACCCTAACCCTAACCCTAACCCTAACCCTAACCCTAACCCTAACCCTAACCCTAACCCTAACCCTAACCCTAACCCTAACCCTACCCTAACCCTAACCCTAACCCTAACCCTAACCCTAACCCTAACCCTAACCCTAACCCTAACCCTAACCCTAACCCTAACCCTAACCCTAACCCTAACCCTAACCCTAACCCTAACCCTAACCCTAACCCTAACCCTAACCCTAACCCTAACCCTAACCCTAACCCTAACCCTAACCCTAACCCTAACCCTAACCCTAACCCTAACCCTAACCCTAACCCTAACCCTAACCCTAACCCTAACCCTAACCCTAACCCTAACCCTAACCCTAACCCTAACCCTAACCCTAACCCTAACCCTAACCCTAACCCTAACCCTAACCCTAACCCTAACCCTAACCCTAACCCTAACCCTAACCCTAACCCTAACCCTAACCCTAACCCTAACCCTAACCCTAACCCTAACCCTAACCCTAACCCTAACCCTAACCCTAACCCTAACCCTAACCCTAACCCTAACCCTAACCCTAACCCTAACCCTAACCCTAACCCTAACCCTAACCCTAACCCTAACCCTAACCCTAACCCTAACCCTAACCCTAACCCTAACCCTAACCCTAACCCTAACCCTAACCCTAACCCTAACCCTAACCCTAACCCTAACCCTAACCCTAACCCTAACCCTAACCCTAACCCTAACCCTAACCCTAACCCTAACCCTAACCCTAACCCTAACCCTAACCCTAACCCTAACCCTAACCCTAACCCTAACCCTAACCCTAACCCTAACCCTAACCCTAACCCTAACCCTAACCCTAACCCTAACCCTAACCCTAACCCTAACCCTAACCCTAACCCTAACCCTAACCCTAACCCTAACCCTAACCCTAACCCTAACCCTAACCCTAACCCTAACCCTAACCCTAACCCTAACCCTAACCCTAACCCTAACCCTAACCCTAACCCTAACCCTAACCCTAACCCTAACCCTAACCCTAACCCTAACCCTAACCCTAACCCTAACCCTACCCTAACCCTAACCCTAACCCTAACCCTAACCCTAACCCTAACCCTAACCCTAACCCTAACCCTAACCCTAACCCTAACCCTAACCCTAACCCTAACCCTAACCCTAACCCTAACCCTAACCCTAACCCTAACCCTAACCCTAACCCTAACCCTAACCCTAACCCTAACCCTAACCCTAACCCTAACCCTAACCCTAACCCTAACCCTAACCCTAACCCTAACCCTAACCCTAACCCTAACCCTAACCCTAACCCTAACCCTAACCCTAACCCTAACCCTAACCCTAACCCTAACCCTAACCCTAACCCTAACCCTAACCCTAACCCTAACCCTAACCCTAACCCTAACCCTAACCCTAACCCTAACCCTAACCCTAACCCTAACCCTAACCCTAACCCTACCCTAACCCTAACCCTAACCCTAACCC
>NC_133431.1:3528692-3531192 GCF_011762505.2 Arvicanthis niloticus
CTAACCCTAACCCTAACCCTAACCCTAACCCTAACCCTAACCCTAACCCTAACCCTAACCCTAACCCTAACCCTAACCCTAACCCTAACCCTAACCCTAACCCTAACCCTAACCCTAACCCTAACCCTAACCCTAACCCTAACCCTAACCCTAACCCTAACCCTAACCCTAACCCTAACCCTAACCCTAACCCTAACCCTAACCCTAACCCTAACCCTAACCCTAACCCTAACCCTAACCCTAACCCTAACCCTAACCCTAACCCTAACCCTAACCCTAACCCTAACCCTAACCCTAACCCTAACCCTAACCCTAACCCTAACCCTAACCCTAACCCTAACCCTAACCCTAACCCTAACCCTAACCCTAACCCTAACCCTAACCCTAACCCTAACCCTAACCCTAACCCTAACCCTAACCCTAACCCTAACCCTAACCCTAACCCTAACCCTAACCCTAACCCTAAACCCTAACCCTAACCCTAACCCTAACCCTAACCCTAACCCTAACCCTAACCCTAACCCTAACCCTAACCCTAACCCTAACCCTAACCCTAACCCTAACCCTAACCCTAACCCTAACCCTAACCCTAACCCTAACCCTAACCCTAACCCTAACCCTAACCCTAACCCTAACCCTAACCCTAACCCTAACCCTAACCCTAACCCTAACCCTAACCCTAACCCTAACCCTAACCCTAACCCTAACCCTAACCCTAACCCTAACCCTAACCCTAACCCTAACCCTAACCCTAACCTAACCCTAACCCTAACCCTAACCCTAACCCTAACCCTACCCTAACCCTAACCCTAACCCTAACCCTAACCCTAACCCTAACCCTAACCCTAACCCTAACCCTAACCCTAACCCTAACCCTAACCCTAACCCTAACCCTAACCCTAACCCTAACCCTAACCCTAACCCTAACCCTAACCCTAACCCTAACCCTAACCCTAACCCTAACCCTAACCCTAACCCTAACCCTAACCCTAACCCTAACCCTAACCCTAACCCTAACCCTAACCCTAACCCTAACCCTAACCCTAACCCTAACCCTAACCCTAAACCCTAACCCTAACCCTAACCCTAACCCTAACCCTAACCCTAACCCTAACCCTAACCCTAACCCTAACCCTAACCCTAACCCTAACCCTAACCCTAACCCTAACCCTAACCCTAACCCTAACCCTAACCCTAACCCTAACCCTAACCCTAACCCTAACCCTAACCCTAACCCTAACCCTAACCCTAACCCTAACCCTAACCCTAACCCTAACCCTAACCCTAACCCTAACCTAACCCTAACCCTAACCCTAACCCTAACCCTAACCCTAACCCTAACCCTAACCCTAACCCTAACCCTAACCCTAACCCTAACCCTAACCCTAACCCTAACCCTAACCCTAACCCTAACCCTAACCCTAACCCTAACCCTAACCCTAACCCTAACCCTAACCCTAACCCTAACCCTAACCCTAACCCTAACCCTAACCCTAACCCTAACCCTAACCCTAACCCTAACCCTAACCCTAACCCTAACCCTAACCCTAACCCTAACCCTAACCCTAACCCTAACCCTAACCCTAACCCTAACCCTAACCCTAACCCTAACCCTAACCCTAACCCTAACCCTAACCCTAACCCTAACCCTAACCCTAACCCTAACCCTAACCCTAACCCTAACCCTAACCCTAACCCTAACCCTAACCCTAACCCTAACCCTAACCCTAACCCTAACCCTAACCCTAACCCTAACCCTAACCCTAACCCTAACCCTAACCCTAACCCTAACCCTAACCCTAACCCTAACCCTAACCCTAACCCTAACCCTAACCCTAACCCTAACCCTAACCCTAACCCTAACCCTAACCCTAACCCTAACCCTAACCCTAACCCTAACCCTAACCCTAACCCTAACCCTAACCCTAACCCTAACCCTAACCCTAACCCTAACCCTAACCCTAACCCTAACCCTAACCCTAACCCTAACCCTAACCCTAACCCTAACCCTAACCCTAACCCTAACCCTAACCCTAACCCTAACCCTAACCCTAACCCTAACCCTAACCCTAACCCTAACCCTAACCCTAACCCTAACCCTAACCCTAACCCTAACCCTAACCCTAACCCTAACCCTAACCCTAACCCTAACCCTAACCCTAACCCTAACCCTAACCCTAACCCTAACCCTAACCCTAACCCTAACCCTAACCCTAACCCTAACCCTAACCCTAACCCTAACCCTAACCCTAACCCTAACCCTAACCCTAACCCTAACCCTAACCCTAACCCTAACCCTAACCCTAACCCTAACCCTAACCCTAACCCTAACCCTAACCCTAACCCTAACCCTAACCCTAACCCTAACCCTAACCCTAACCCTAACCCTAACCCTAACCCTAACCCTAACCCTAACCCTAACCCTAACCCTAACCCTAACCCTAACCCTAACCCTAACCCTAACCCTAACCCTAACCCTAACCCTAACCCTAACCCTAAC
>NC_133431.1:3536192-3623774 GCF_011762505.2 Arvicanthis niloticus
CAAATTATAATATAATCACCATGTCAGTTTAGAAGGAACTTGAAATATAAGGTTCACCTGTGTCACTCCTGATCCCTTTGAATAGGATATAGCCTTGCAACACAAATGGCAATTGAGAGGGATATGCAGGAGAAACAGATCAACTGTACTGAGCACACATCTGAAAAGCTGTATGAACAATTACTAACTACAAAAGTGATAGGCAAGCTGTGTGTATTTGCTCATGTCTTTAATCACAGAGGTACAGGCAGGTGTATGTCATTGAGCTGGATGCCAGCACAGTCTATGCAATGAGTTTCAGGACAGCAAAAATTACATGTTAAGAACCTCACTCTGCTACCTTTTAATCAGCCTTTACATGGGACATAAGTATCTTTACATCCTTTGACCATTGTGAGAGATCTATCCACATACTTCTTCCTTTTATGTCTTTCTCAACAATATTCTAATTGTTCCGTCTCCAAGTCTCTGACAGTTAAGCCGTCCCACTGTTTATAGCTGATGATTCAATGAATAATCACACAATTCCAAACAAATGCATGAGCATGACTACTGCATGAAGCTCTGAACTGTGGTGATTTACCTTTATTGGTGTCTTTCAGGATTGTCCCAGAAACATGTTTTCATGCTGCAGTCGTTCACTTCTTGATGGGGTCTGCATAACAGGCAGAACCCTTAGTAAAGCAGGGCCTAGTTATTTCTTCCTTAGTCACTTGATGATAGGACCTGTACTGTTGGGAGCCAACTTTTAGCAGAAAGCGGCTAGATCATCTTTGCAGCCATCTCGAACCATACACCCTGATAAGAGATTTGGTTTTCAATAGCCTACAACAGCTGAAGCACACTCTGATATCCCACACATTTTGTTTTGCTGTTTACTGCCCCCAGCTGCAAGGTGCACATGGTAGCCACGCCTGCAAGGCATGCAGTTCATGTGCTGTCCACGTGCTACCCACGCCATACATGCCTGTAAGGTGCACGTGCTATCCAAGCCTGCAAGGCACACGGTGCACATGCTGTCCACACTATAGATGCCTGTAAGGATTGCGTCATATCCACACCTGCAAGGCACGCGTCTACAAGGCACGTGGCAAAAGCCTATAAATACCTCAGAATTCCCTTCAATAAATGAGACTTGATCAGAACCTCTGTCTTGTCTCCATTCTTCCAGTCTCTTTCCCTTTATCCCTCTCTCTCTCTCTCTCTCTCTCTCTCTCTCTCTCTCTCTCTCTCTCGCTAGACCCTGACCCTTGGACCAGAGCGGCAGCTTGGGCCAGGACACAGTGGCCGCCAAGTGTGGAGCAGAGCAGGCCACAACATTTTGGCCCATAAAGCTGGGCAGTACGGGCCGCAACACTGTACCAGGAAGTCCTAGGTGCATGTATAATACCGGAGGCATTGTACAGGAATAGAAACTAGGCTTCTAGGCAAGTCAAGTACCTAGCATTAGTTTCCAAGTTGTTCCCTTTCCAGCAAAACCCAAGCCTATCTCCACTCTCTAGGCTAATCCCAAACAAGACTAGAGTTTTCAAGTTACACCCTCAACAATACCAGGGTCTCCAGGTTATTTTCTGAACAAACCTGCACCTTGGTTACAAGTCCATGCCTAAGCACCATTAATGCAGAGGGGAGGTGAAGTTAAGTTTATGATGTGATTCCCAGCACCAGCCAATTATATTAAAGGCCACAGCAGCTTTCCAATTAGATGTTGCACACATCCTCCCAATTGCAACAGACATTTAAAATGGCAGCATTCAATCAGAATTTTCTTAATCCCCTGCCATGTTCTTGACTAGCCTAGGCCTGTGGGCAGGAATGGCTGTGGCTGTACCCCCCACTTCTCAGCTGGAGCAGTCTGCTCAGGCAGAGACACCAGCCCTGTCACCTACAAAATGCAACCATGGGAGATGGCTCTGTCAATCTCCCATGCTGTCTCCACAATGCTTGGCTGAACTCAGATCACCCTGCCATCCATGTGGGCTCAGTCAAATAAGACTTTAATACTTAGGTTATCCAAAGTCTTTATATGTTTGGTAATGCTCAATAACAAGATGTCAATACAGTCAGAGGTGTAACCCAATACCCAATCCAGATATACCAACTACCTTGGCTGCTAGAGACACACACACTTCTGCTTCTATGTTCCCCCTCTCTCGTGTCCCTCTCCTTTAGCTCCTCCTCTTCCTCTCCTTACTCCTGTCACCTTAGCTCCTCCTACAACTCCCCATTTGCTGCTTACAATAAATCCTTTCCCCATAGACATATGGGGATCCACCATCACGGAAACATTCTTGGCTGATGCTGGTGCATTGGGGATGGGGGCAAGCTAGCTTAAATAGAATAAAGATCCTGCTGGGAGTTGCATCAGATCAGATCCTGTGTGTGTCTTTTGGGGATCATTAACATTTCCCTGGCATGACACGTTCAATTTCTACTAAGATGGAATATCAGGCCAAAGTATTTCTTTTCAAGAGAAGATAGATGGATAGAGTTGATGGTAGAGCCTTGCTCCAATATTCAACATCTATGATTCTCAATAAACACCTGCCAAAGGCTCCAAACAACATTCTTTGCAGCACTGAGCAGCAGAGAAAAGATTGGGTGCTCAAAGCAATTTTCAATTACATACAGAGGCAAGCTTCAGCTACAGGCAACATTCCTATGAACAGAAATAAATAATAATCAGGAATTTAAAAAATTAAAAAATTCTTTTTTAAAAAAAAAGATTTGCATAAGTGCAGTTTTGCTGTCTTCTGACACACCAGAAGAGGGTATTGGATCCCATCACAGATGGTTGTGAGCCACCAGGTGGTTGCTGGGAATTGAACTCAGGACCTATGGAAGAGCAGTCAGTTCTCTTTTTTTTTGGAATATTTTCTTTATTTACATTTCAAATGTTATTCCCTTTCCCGGTCTCCCCCTCCCCCAAACTCATTATCGCATCCCTCCTTCCCCTGCTTCTATGAGGGTGTTCCCCCACCCACCCAATCACTCACCCACTCACTCCCGGAGATGGAATCTTGATGTAATTTTAATTTCTCCTGATGACTAAGCATAACACATTGCTCATGTGTTATGTATGGTACACACGTGGAAATCAGAAGACAACTTGTAGAAGTGAATTCTCCTCCCACCCTGTGGGACACATGTGCTATAAGCTCAGGTCTTCAGACATGTTGGCAAATACTTTTAAGCACTGAGACATCTCTCCAGCACTTTTTCATATTTATTGGCCATATGAATTTCATTTTTTAAAACTTGTATGTGTATGTGTATTTTTCCTGCATGTATGAATGTGTGCCATGTGTGTGCCTGGGACCAGTGTAGGTCAGAAGACAGCTTCATTCAGACCTCCCTGCCATGTTGGTGCTGGAAACTGATACACAGTTCTCCAAAAGAGTAGTAAGCAATAAGCACTGTTTACTGCCGAGCCAGCACCCCAGTACCCATATTTCGTCTTTTGAGATCTGTTTTTTTTTTTTTTTTCAATTCATTTGGTTATTCAATGACTGGGACATTTGGGTACTTTTGGAGTTCTTTAAAGATTAATCTTCTCAAAGATAATATAACTAACAAAAGCCCTTTTCTTCCAGACTCTTTCTTCACTCTGCAGATTATTGCCCTTGCTATACACAGCCTTTTAATTGCTTTCTGTCCAGCTTGCCAATTTCCCTCTTTCCTCCTCCAGCATTATTGGAATGATTTTAAATTACATTTTTCTATTTCTAGGATTTCTGTTGCTTTTTACAGCTGACTTTTAAAAATTTATCACCACAGCCAGGCAGTAGTGGCACATGCCTTTAATCCTATCACCTAGGAGGCAAAGGCAAGTGGATGTCTGTGGGATCCAGGACAACCTGGACTACAGATAGGTTTCCAGGGCAGCTGAGGATAAACAAAATCTGTATCAGGGAAAAGAAAGGAAGGAAGGAAGGAAGGAAGGAAGGAAGGAAGAAAGAAAGAAAGAAAGAAAGAAAGAAAGAATCTCCACAAATAACACATAGTTGTCAAAGTGATATGCTATACCAAAAACAAAAAATGATTTCTGTGAAAATGCATTTCTCTGCAATTCCTGGCTAGCTCCAAACTGTGCTGACCTTGAGCATCAACGTTTACTTTGTGTTTTAGATTTAGTCTTTGAAAAGAATGTGCTGTGTGTACATCTTTGTTACTGCTGTCTGTATGTCCAGCATCAGCAATGGGATGAAGCTGCTCCTGTTAGGCATTTATCCCTACTTCCCTGGCATGGCATTTATGTTATAGGAGAGCCTGGTGCAGACGTCACAGGTGCTATTTAACAGCTACCACAAGATCATCATTATGCTAAAAATTGAAGTTATACATGGAAGAAGCTCAGACACTTCCAGAATTGGTTTTGTCTTCTACATGGGAACACACTCAAACCCAGAAGGGTGCACTGGTCTGATCTGTATCAATAGATCTGTCCCATCTATTGATCTCTAATTCACCAGTGGCACAGAAACACCTCTGTCAAAATAAACAAACGTTTTGGGTTGTTTGTTTGTTTTGGTAGCTAAATGCAACATCACTCCTCATGTCTTCCCTCCTTCCACACTACAAGGAAAGCTCACAGCTTTCCTCTACCAACCTCTGCCCAGTGAAGGATTCAAAGAAAACAACTGGGCTGCACTGTGGTTTTGTGGGCAAGACGCCCTGACTGACTCAGGGCCGAAGCAGCAATGATTGACTTCACTTATAGTCAATAAGCTATGCAATAATGCCGGCCTACAGCAGCACTTCACTTTGGTACAGCCAGTTTGGATGTGTCCAAATTTACAAGAAAAGAACTGCACATCTGACAGGTCACAATCACAGACAGATGGTCAGCCTTTACCACATAGAAACACCTTTCCGTTAAAATTAAGCCGAGATCCACTCAGAGTGTGTTCCCTCCCTCTTACCCTCTCGAAGAAGAGAAGATCGGTCATCAGTGGCTGGAGGAAGCTGCACTGAAGCAACACCTAGAGCCGAGCCGGCACGCTCAGGAGGGGATGGTATATCTCGCTCTGCTGGCTTCTGGTGCTCTGTACAGTCAGAGAAACTTCTCAAGTAACAAACTATAGAAACGACCCCTGAAAGTATAGTCTTAACCACACACGCGCCCCCCCCCCATCGCCCAACTGCACCAAGCGCCCTTACATCTTACACACGGCGACTTCCGCCGATCCGCCCCACGCTATCCCTGTCGGCGCTCCTCATCGCACAACACATCTGCCCACGCAGGGACACGCGCTCTGGCCTCTCCATACCCAGTTCACCGGGCATTTGGAGTCGCTACAGTTTCCCTGCACCGCCACTGCGATTAGCATACGGTCGCCGAGCAGCCAATCGGCTCACAGTTCTCTCCTGACTCGTCCCACCTCCGCCTGCGATGGGTCACTTGCCCCCGTTCCCCGGGACCGCGCTTCCTCCCTGCCAAAGCAGGAAGCGCTGCAGAGCCGCACGCGAGTTCGCAGGTGTGTGCCGGTTTGGATCTGGCTCAAGACTCTTGTCTTGAGAAGACTCTTGTCTGCGTGAGAAACAAAACGAAAAACAACGTCGGGAAAAATGGCAATTCAAGGACTATGTGCACTATTTAATAAATTCTGTGGGTAAAGGGCATGGTGGCTCACTGCTGTAATCCTAGCACTTGGGAGATGAAGGCAAGGGGTCAGGAATTTGAAGCCAGTTTTAAGATTTTGAAGCCAGCCACGCCTACATGAAATCCAGTCTAAAATGATCAAAAATCAAATCTGTGTTTAGAGAAAAGTGAAAATAGACAAAGTTAACTGGCCACATTGTTAATTACTGGCTCAATTACTGGATATGTACTTGATGATCACTATTTTAATCTCTCATCCCATTTTAGCATTTTACCAGTAGGAGAAGCGTTATTTCCTTTTCTTATAGATGTCTCATTGCCTGACATCCGTTTAACAAGAGATGGAAAAAAAAAAGTTGGGTCTCTTTTCTCTCTGGTACAAAGAGCAGTGTCTGACTTATGGGGAGTGAGGAAAGCTCTGAGTGAAATTAGTCCTGAATGAATGTGTGTTATTAACATGAGCACATCCATATCAAGAACCACTCAAACTCCTATGAAAAGAGATGGCAATACCTTCCTCTGGTTTGTGTGCACGTGTTGACAGTATGTGGAGAAATTATCCACCATACCTTTGCTTCTTCCCATATATTTTACACCTGAAGATGGCTCCCATACAAACTCTGGTCTCTCTGGTCATGGCCCTTCAATATTTAAGACTTCTCCATTCTTCATTCCCCCTTTTGTTTTCTTTGCTTTTGAGATAGGGTCTCACTCTGGCAGGACTAAACCTCCCTTTGTAGAGCAGGCTGGCCTTGAACTCACAGAGATCCCTCTACCTCTGGCTCCCAACTGTTGGATTAAAGGCTGTACCATCATACCCCACTTACTTTCCACCTTCTGAGACATCTCTGCCCTTCACTACGCATGCTATACCTTGGGCTTTGAGTAGATGCTCCAACAGCACACGAGTCTGAACATTTCTCTAACATCTTCTAAGATTTACCTTGCTAGACATGTTGGGTCACGCTATAATCCTGACACTAAGGAGGCTGAAAACAGGGTTAACCACAAGTGTGAGGCCAGACTAGGCTACACACTAAGTTCCATATCAACTGGGTAAAAAGAGGACCATCTCCCAAAATAAAGATCAGAAGAGCTGGTTCAGCAGGTAGAGTATTTGCTTTCTATCAGAGGGCTGGATCCTAGCACCTAGAACAGGCAGGTCACAAATGCCTTTACCTAAACTATAAAGGATCCGATATCCCTTTCTGACTTCCATGGATACTTACACACATACATGTGCATACATATGCACACATAGATCCTCTTAAGAGATAATTAAAGGGCTGCATTCCTCCCTTGGAGCCCTTCCCACTCTTGGGAATTTTTCTCCCTTTTCCTTAATAAATCGGGGCCTATGGATGGCACTTTCTACCAATACTGAAAACCTGAGTTTGATTCCCAGAAAACACTTTGCTAGCATTTCTTCTAGGCTCCACCCCAGTTACCTGGCAACAGCCAGGAATGCCAGACTCGCTATAAAAGGGGTTGCTTGCCCCTCCTCTCTCTCTTACTCTCTTACCCTCTTCCCTCTGTCCCTTCTCTCCCCATCCCCCTCCCTGCCCCCCCTCTCTTTCTCCCTCTCCCTCTCCCTCTCCCTCTCCCTCTCCCTCTCCCTCTCCCTCTCCCTCTCTCCTCTCTCCTCTCTCCTCTCTCCTCTCTCCTCTCTCCTCTCTCCTCTCTCCTCTCTCCTCTCTCCTCTCTCCTCTCTCCTCTCTCCTCTCTCCTCTCTCCTCTCTCCTCTCTCCTCTCTCCTCTCTCCCCCACCAACTTCCCCTCCCCATGCCCTAATAGTAAACTCAATTCTATACTATACCCATTGTGTGGCTGGTATCTCAGAGGGAAGGGATGCCTCAGCAACACACTGCACCTCTACCAACCATATCTCTGGCTTCTCTTTCTTTTTTATAAAACACAACACACATGGTGGAAGGTAAGAACCAATTCCCACAAGTTGCCCTCTGTGTAACAACATACACACACAATAAATAAATGTAAAAATTTTAAAAATAAATGTACATTCATTCTGCAATGATAATTAAGCAAGTCAATAAAACAATACTATTAAGATGCTACTTCTCTGTAAGCCTTCCTTGACCTCTTCAGATAATAATGACCACATTGTATTTTTTGTTTGTTTTTCAGACAGGTCTCAATAAGGAGCCATGACTGTCTTGGAACTCACTATGTAGACCAAGTTGACCTTGAACTCACAGAAATCTACATGCCTCTGCCTCTGAGTACTGCAATTAAAGGCATGCACCACTCTGGCAAACCACCATGTATTTTGAGACCCCAATTATCTTTCTATGTGCATGTGCACAGATCAATTAATTGCAAATATATTTACTTACTTTACTAAAGTGGGTGTATTTAAATTTTGGTTTTGGGCTGGGCAGTGGTGGCGCACGACTTTAATCCCAGCACTTGGGAGGCAGAGGCAGGCCGATTTCTGAGTTCGAGGCCAGCCTGGTCTACAGAGTGAGTTCCAGGACAGCCAGGGCTACACAGAGAAACCCTGTCTCGAAAAACCAAATAAATAAATAAATAAATTTTGGTTTTGGCTTTTTGTGTGTGGTAGTTTGAATCAGAATGGCTCCCATAGGCTCACGTTTCAATTCTTGGTTCCTAGTGAGTAGAACTGTGTGGGAAAGATTAAGAAGTATGGCCTTGTTGGAGATACTGTGTCACTTGTGGTGGGTAGCCATTCCCAGTAAGCTCTCTCTTTGTAAATGTAAACTCCCAGCTACTGTCCCCATGGTCATGCATGCCTGGCATCCTACTCCCCTCCATGATGGTCACAACTCTGAAACTGCATGCTCTAATTGGACTTTTTTTTTTTAATAAATTGCTTTGGGCCTGACATCTCTTCCAAACAGAAACTAAGAGTGTACAAGCAAATGTCCCACTTGGGTGTAGCCCTCCCTCACAATCTACCTTGTTTGAAACTGGTTCTTGTCTTGCTACCGACCGCAGTCAGCTAGCCAGTATAAACTTATCAGCCTTGAGCAGGCCAAGCAGACCTTGAACATTTGTCAAGACAGGTCTTAATAACCTGGACAGAGACATCTGCCTTGCCTGTAGTTACAGGTTTCCATAGAGACTTAGCTGTTTTGGCTGCCGTGCTGACCTTGCTCTACAACATACTCAAGCTGAATCAGAGGATGGATTTTGTAGTTTTTCCCTTTATAAACACAGTGCTTATTATTAATCTTTGAGCCTTGATCAGAACCTTCTTGTCTTGGCTTCATTCTTCTCTCGCCCCCTGCCCTTTTCATTTCCAGCCCTCCATTCAGGTGAACCCTATTTGTCCTTTAGCCACCAGATGGCTACAAGCCAGTCTGCAAGCCTCCAGGGATTCTTTTCTCCCTAGTACACCTCTCATGGTAGGAGCACTGACAGTACTTATTCGTGATACTGGAAGCAAACTGGGTTCTGAGGATTCCAACTTCAATCCTCACATAGTCAGGCTAAGTGTGCTACCCACTGACCTACCCTCACTGCCCACTGTAGAGGTCCGGTTCTTCATGTGTGAAGAGAATGAGCTGTGCAGCTCGTCTCCTCACAGGCACAAGTGATTATCTCAGTTCAGTTCATACTTAGCCGATAGGACAGGAATGTGACAGTGAGTATGTTTTTCAAGACAGGGTTTCTCTATGTAGCCCTGGAAATCCTTCTCTAGACCAGGCAGAGATACACCTGTCTCTGCCTCTCCAGTGCTGGAATTAAAGGAGTGTGGCACCACCGTCTGACTATGACACTGTATTATGATTGGAAGACTTTGGTTTTTGGCGTTAGGGTGTAGCTGAGGCTGGGTCTCACTCTTTACCTAGACAGTCCTTGAATTTATGGTGATCTGTCTGCCTAACCCTCCCACATGCTGGGATTACAGACATGAGGCATCACACTAGGTTTAGGTCTTTCTGTTTTCCTTTTTACTTTGTCTGGACACAGGCATCTTTTATGTAGCCCAGGGTGATCTACAACTTAAGGCCCTCATCCTCTAATACCCCAGTGCTGTGATTGGAGACATGCAGTATTTCAAAAACCAGAGGCAGAATAAACATAAAGAGAACTATCAAGAAACACAACTCAGGATTGTCACGCTCAACAGGAGAGCTCTGTATGGACCCATAAATACTCATTTGTATGTATCTTTGTCATAATGTGAATATTGCTACTGTATTGTGCTTTAATCTCATAAATATGAATGTTGTTATTGTATTGTGTTTTAATTGTTAATTGATTTGTGTGTCACTCCAGTAAATACTGAATTACTTGATGGTTTAAAAAAAAAAAAAAGATGTAGGGGTCGAGGAGGGAGTCAGTCAGTCAGTCAGTCACTGCATGTGATGTAGGCCAGGTACTAGGTACTCAGGAGGAAAAAAAAAGAAAAATCCAAAGTTCAAGAGCAAGAGAGCTGGAACATGTCCACAATCCTCGTACTCAGGACGTTATAGCAAGAGGAATGCACTAAGTTTGAGGGCAACCTGGACTAAAAGTAAGAACAGACCACCCTGGGCTGCACAATGAAAAACTCTCAAGAGGGAAAGTACAGATAGTGACATACCTGAGCAATTAAGAGCACTGGCTGCTCTTCCAGAGGACCTAGGTTTGATTCCCAGCACCCACATAACAGCCACAACCATCAGTAATTTCACTTTCAGGGTATCTTCTATTTCCTCTAGCACCAGGCATACAGACAAACACCCATACACTATGAAGCACAGCTTAGAAGAAACATTGGAGAAACCAGAATTGTCAATTACACATGCCTATTTTCTTCAAAGCAAGGGAATGAATGGTGACTCATCACCTGGAGCACTGAAGTGACCAACAACTTTGTGACCCTCTGCTTGTCAGTTAGGAGGCAGCCTCAACCTGACTCCTCAATGTCCTGAGCTCTGCCTCTCAGTGAATAAAATACATCCCTATGAAAAAGGCCTCATGTACTGTGCATTCTCCACCAACAGAATCTATCTTTATGCTTACCATAGACCCTTCCTCATAACCAGCAGTTCTCAAACCGTAGGTCATATAATCAGATATCCTTCATATCAGATATTTACATTTCAATTCATAACAGTAGCAAAAATACAGTTATGAAGTAGCAACAAAATTTCATGCCAGGGTTACCACATGAAAAACTGTAGTTAAAGGGTTGCACCATCTGGAAGGTTGAGGACACTGGAGTAGCCTTAGTCTTGAGCACTGTTATCAGCCAAAAGAATCTCTCTTATTGTACAAGGTCACAGAAGCTTGGATACTTTGCAAAGAAATTTCAGTGTAGCCATCCCTGAAGCTTTGTTATAAGAACTGTCACATGGAGACTTTTCCCTCAAAGGTTTACTATGTTTAAATGTGTAAGGAAAGCAAACCAGTCCCTGAAGGGTATAATCCAGTCCCGCAAAGATGGTGCTCTCTCTAGTCTCATTCTTCACCAATTGAGGACTGTGTTAACACCTCCCAGGAGACTTGTAAGAAGGATATTCCTGACATTAAAATAAGTATCTTTGAAAGAGGGATGTCTGGCCTGGCAGTGGTGGTGCACGCCTTTAATCCCAGCACTTGGGAGGCAGAGGCAGGTGGATTTCTAGGCCAGCCTGGTCTAACGAGTGAGTTCCAGGACCACCAGGGCTACACAGAGAAACCCTGTCTCGAAAATCCAAAAAAGAAAAAAGAAAAAAAAAAGAAAGAAAGAAAGAAAGAGGGATGTCTATAGTGACGGTTCAGCATTTAAAAGAGCTTGCTGTAAAACAAGAGGACCAAATGTAGCAGAATTTTAGCAGAGCATAAATGAATTATGGAATGATAGCACCCAGGCTTTGAAGTAGTCAGTGATTGTTATCTGAGGTTTTATGGATTGTTCCTAAGGAGTCTCAGAGCCTTTGCCTAGTTGAGTCCAGAGACACACCAGGCAAACTAGGAAGTCTCATCAGGCCGAGAACTCTTTAGAAAATGATTCCTTAGATAAGAGGTTTTAGTATTTAGACCGACTTGCTAAAGCTCCTTTTGTGAAACAATAAAAAGGCATCTGCTAAGCTGCCAGTGTTCAGGTGTCAGAGCTGGCCCCCTGCTGCCAGCAAGGCCCTAATGCACCCTGTAGTATCCCTCTTTCCCTGAACATTGACAGCAAGAGGGTTTTGGTTTCTTTCTCTGCCACTGTTGTTCCTCAATCCTTCTGAAACCAATGACCTCTTTTTCTTTGTATTATTGTTGCAAAGATCAGAGACTGCAGCACTCAGCATAAGGCAGGCACTATCCCACAAACACCTGTGACCCCTGCAGGACTGCTGGCATCCTGCCTAGACAAAAGCGAAGCATACTCCAAGTTCAGGGAGAGAGCCTGTCTCAAAGGAGGAAAACAGATAGAGAACACCTGCTGCCTCTGCCGGTGCCTGTGCACCCTCACACACTACACACAAATATACCTCCTCATACATTTGAAAAAGAAAACTGAAGGACTTGAATGTTGGTACAGAGGCTTGGGTTGGTACAGAGAAGAAGACATGGGAAAGAAGAAGGGGAAAATTAGGAAAACCACTAGGGGTACGGGCGGGGGGGAACTCTGAAGAATTCTAAAGAAAAGCAAAATATTAGAGGTTGGAGAGATGATTTTCTGAAGGACCAGAATTTGTTACCCAGCACCCACAATCAGGAGGTTCAAATCCACTTGTAATTCCAACTCCAGAGGGTCTGTCACCTCTGGCGTCTGATGTGCATGTATAATTTAAAATACACGTACAAAATGAAAAACTTAGTATTACATGGAGGGGAACAGTGATTCAACTGTTGGGAACTACAGATGCCAACAGTCAGGCATAGCGGCACACACAGCACCCAGTTTTATTTTTTATTTTCTTTTTAGCTTGGTTTGGCTCTGGTTTTATTTTTATTACTTTGTTTTGTTTTGTTTCAAGACAGGATTTCTCCACATGGCCCTGGCTGTCCTCAACATTTGACGTGTAGATCAGGTTGGGTTCAAACTTACAGAGATCTGCCTACCTGTGCTTCCCGAGTGCTGGAATTAAAGGTGTGAGCCAAGGAGCCCAGATACCCATGGAAGATGGAGGTGTCAGATTCCCTGGAGTTACTGTTACAAGCTATCATAAGCTGTCTAATGTGGGTCTTCTGAAATAGTATGTACTCTTAACTACAGGAACTGGTTTTTTGAGACAAGGCTAGCCTCAATTCACTAGATAGCTGGGGATGACCTGGATTCCTGATTCTGGTTACTCTACCTCCTCAGTGCCAGGATCAGAGGAAGGTGCTGACACATTTGGTTTTCTATGTGGTGCTGAGGATGGAACTGAGGGCTCCATTGATGCTAAGCAAACACTGTTCCTGCTGAGCTGCACCCCAACCCCATTTGTTTGTTCTGAAAAAGAACTTTGTTGGGAGCTGGAGAAATGGCTCAGTGGTTAAGAGCACTGACTGCTCTTCCAGAGGTCCTGAGTTCAATTCCCAGCAACTACATGGTGGCTCACAACCATCTATAATAGAATCTAACACCCTCTTCTGGTGTGTCTGAAGACAGTGTACTTCTATACATAAAATAAACCAATAGTTCTTTAAGAAGAAAAAGGAGAAAAAAGAGAAAACAAAACTTTGTTGGCATTTGTTTGTTTTTGTTTTTTAGATAGGATTTCATTGTATAGATTGGCTAGTCTCCAACTCCACTTTTTGAAGAAGCTGGCCTTGAGCTCACAGAGAGATATGTCTGCCTCTGCCTCCTGAGTGCCGATTTTAAAAGTGTGGGCCACCAAATCTAGCCTTGGCACTGTTTTAACCAAACACTATTCAGAAATATGTTGCCTCTGCCACCTTAACCCTGTATTTACCTTTCTTAAGAATTTTCTTGACTTTTACATAGTTCCCTTGCTTGGCATATTCATGAAGCTGCACTTCCAAGGAGTCATCTGTTAAGGTGGCAAGCAGCACTGGACAGGGGACTGGAAAAAGAACAGCTCAAGACATTCTGTTGAAAAGAGAACAAACACATTATTCTTACACCTCACAAATGCAAAGAAGCAAGTGCTTTCTTTCTCCTCTCTCCTTTCCAGATACAGACAAGCCTGCTCTCACCATGGAGATCAAACTGAATTTCCATTCTTTTATTTCCCTCTGCCAGTTTAATTCTTGCATTTTTTCTTACACTCCTGGAGTTGTTTGAATAAAAATGCCCACCATAAGCATCCCAGCAATTGAGAGGCAGAGCCAGACATATCTTTATTAAGTTTGAGGCCAGCATGGTCTACAGAGTAAGTTCCAGGACAGCCAGGGATACACAGAGAAACCCTCTCTTGAAAAACAAAACAAAACAAAACAAAACAAAGGCAACACCTGATCCCCCATAGACTCATATATTTGAATACTTAATCAAAAGACAATGGAACCGTTCAAAAAAATAAGAAGGATTGGGACATGTAGCCTTAGTGGAAGAAGTCTGTGTGTCACTGGGTGTGGGGTGTCACTGGGTGGACCACTTCCTTCTTGATGGTGCAGGGAACTGAGCCCAACACCTTACACATGCTTAGCAGTGCTCTACAACTGAGCTAGATTCTAGTCCCACACTTTTCTTTTGCTATTTGATATTTTAAGACAGATCTTAAAAGTTGCTTAGGCTAGGTCTGACCTCTGTAACTCAGGTAAGCCTTCAACTTTCAATTCTTCTGCTTCAGTCTTCAGAAAGAGCTAGGATTATAGATATGTACCACCAGACCCAGTTTTAGATTCTTTCATACTTAGAAAACTGTCTTCATTAACATAGTTGACACTTGCCGGGCAGTGATGGCACACGCCTTTAATCTCAGCACTTGAGAGGCAGAGGCAGGTGGATTTCTGAGTTCATAGGCCAGCCTGGTCTACAGAGTGAGTTTCAGGACAGCCAGGGCTACACAGAGAAACCCTGTCTCAAAAAACCAAAAAAAGAAAAAAAAGAAAAAAACAAACAAACAAAAAAAAAAAGTTGACCCTCAATATCTGAGGAGGAATAGCTCCAGGACTTCCCACAGATGGCAACTTAAAGTCATAGATGCTCAAGTTTCTTATATAAAATGGAATAGTATTTGCATGCAGCCTACACATACATTCCCAATAAACTTACAATGCTGCCTGGATTACTTGCAATACTGAGGATGAGTCCCAGACAAACAGTTGCTAGGCTGCACTGTTTACAGAATAAGGCCTAGAAAAAAAAGCTTGTCCATTTTTACTACAGGTGAACCAGTGTGATGAATAGTATAACTATATTAACTGTTGACCTGACAGAAACTAGAATGACCTCAGAGATGCACACCTATGGCAGATCATTCTGATTAAGTTAATTGAGATTGGAAGACCCACCCATGGCAGAGAGTGCTGTTTCCCTGAACTGGGATTTGGGCTGAATAAAAAGGAGAAAGTGAGGAAAGCACAGACATTTGCTGCTCTGTTTATTGACTGTAGCATCAAGAAATCCTCCTCCTCAAGCACCTCCCAGGGATTTCTCTGCACTGACAGGTCAGACCCCCAAACTAGAAGCCACAGTAAACCCTCGGTCTTTAAGTTACTTTTGACAAGGTATTTTAATCATCGCAACAGAAAAAACAAAACTAAAAAACCAAGACAGGTAAGTTGAGCCAGGATCCCACTCTATAACTCAGGCTAGCCTAAAAGATGCTAGACAACTCAGACATGGCTTCAAACTTCAATCCTTCTGCCTCAGCCCTTTAAGTGCTTGGATAACAGGTGTGACTTACTTACATAGGTAATTTTTTTTGTTGCTGTTGTTTTGAAGTTTTTATTTAGGAAATGTTCAATGTAGCTCAAGTTGGCCTACAACTCACTATGAAGCCGCAGATACTCTGAACTCCAGATCCTCTTGCTTTTACCTCCCAAAATCTGGGATTACAAGGCAAGCACAACCATGCTAGGCTTATTGTTTATTTGACAAGGCAGGGAGGGGATCTCATACTGTAGCCCAGGCTGGCCACAAACACAAAGCAATCTGTCTGCTTTAGCCTCTTAATACTGGGATTTTGGGCATAAGCCATGTAGGAAATCAGATGCAATTAAAAACTATTTTTTCCAGTTCTAGCAATTAAGAACATTTACTATTCTCACAGAGGACCCACATGGTAACGCACAAACCAGTCACAATTCCAGTTCCAGGAGGTTCACTGCCTCTCTCTGACCTCCTATGACAATAAACACACACACTACACAGACACATATGCAAGCAAAACAGCCATATACATAAAATAACAGTATTTTTAAAGTCGCAGAAAATTCTAAAGTAAGTCTCCTGAGACTCAGAAAGTAAACAACTCAAAAATCTCAGGAAACTTGCCAGATGCATAAAGCCCCTCCTTCCTCAAGGTTATGTAATCGGCAAGGCCTGCTAATACAGAGAAGACTCTCACAACTGTCCAACTGCATTTAAGGTATATAGAGAACTCCAGGGTTCCAGCTTTTGGGAGGATCACATACAATGGGGTAGACTTTTGGTGATGAAGCTGGCTTTGAGTCTTCTATGCTCCTGTACATAACCCCTCACCCATAGTTCTATAAGTAACCCAATAAACTCATTGGTTCACCAAGTTAAACTTCAGTGATATCATTATTCTAGTGTTTCATCAGTTCTCTAGATAGTGTGAGTAGACATTTTCTCATGTCTCCCAGAAACATTATCACACTACAGATGGAAATAGTACTACGTGCCTATCATTCCAGCATTTGGGAAATGGAGGAAGAAGAATCAGAAATTCAGCAAATTTGAGGCCAATCTGGGCTACAATGAGATTCTCTCTCTCTCTCTCTCTCTCCATCTATCTATCTATCTATCTATCTATAATGAGAGAAAATAATTAGAAGAATATAAGCTCTGACACATTAAGATACAAAAGGAACCATTCCATTGCTGGGTAAATAAATGACAGACTATGTTCCCAGTTTATTCTAAGATCTTGGGCTAACTTTGTTACCTTCCCATGGAACTGGTAAGAACAGGATAGGAAGCAGCCAGGTGGTTTTAGAGCAGAGGGCTACTAAAGTTTCCCTTGACTAAAAGCACTGGCCTTGTGAGCAATTCTGTCCTTGCCTAATTCTAGAAATATTTAAGCCAAGATGTCTTTGGTTCTTCTCTGGCCAGAAGTAAAGATACCACAAGGGAAGTCTGTTCTCTGTTCATCTCTCTCCTTTACATGAGCACCTTTCTTAGAACTGTATATGAAGACATGACAAAAACTGTGAGTGACACCTGGACATTTCATGGTTGAGCCATCTCCCTTCCCATTCCTCACCACAGTTTCTGTTTTGGACAAAACCGCTCTATTGGAAGGTCAGTGGTATTCCACTTCTGAGATCCATTCTGCTCCACAGCAGCTCTGCCCACTTCCTCTCAAGCTCACACCTGTCAGTCTATACCAAAATATTTTTTTCTAAATCCATTCTTCTATTATCCATGAACTTCAACATAAGAGTCTGGGGGCTGTTGGGAGCTGACTCCTAGCAGAAAGCAGCTACTACCTTTGCAGCCATCTCAGGCCATATATTTGCAGGTTGATACTTTCTCCCCCTGATAAGAGACTTGTTTTTTCTAGCATGATATTTCTATAAACAGCCCACAACAGCTGAGCACACTCTGATAAACATCTTGTTTTTCTCAGACATACCCGGGACTTGTTGTTTAGTGTCCCAAGCTGCACTCCCCTGCTTGTGCTTATATATCTATAATTGCCTTTCAATAAACAAGACTTGATCAGACACCCTGTCTTGTCTCCATTCTTCGCATCTCTTGTCCCTCCATCCCCACTCTCATTGCAGACCCTGTTGACTGACCTGCGGGCTAGGTCAGGGGACCACTGACTATGTTTTGTGTGACTATGAGCTTCTGGAACCCTAACTTCCCACCTGGGGAAGAGGAAAAGTCTCTATCAAACTAAAAGACAACCCACTTTCTCCATGTTACAACCTGAGAGCAATGATTCAGCACAGATGAAAATGCTCAACTTCTCCATCCACTAAGGATGATAACAATAACCAGAGAGTTGTTGAGAGGTTTAAATGAGCTAATAGGTGCTAAATACCTAGAACTGTCCCTGGTACCCAGTAAGTTCTCTATAGCTGTTAATGTGCCTGAAAGCATGTGGTGGTTTGAATACGAATGGACCTATAAGGATCACTCATGTTTGCATGCACAGTCCCCAGTAGATAAAATGAAATCTCAGTTTTTGGAAACTAGATCTCCAAGGTAGAGGTGTTGGGAGATAACTTTTAGAGATGTTTGGGTCAAGGGGCACCACACCTATGAATAAATTAAGGCCTTTTTTTCACAAAGAGGTTTTTTAGCAAGAGAGTGGGATGTACAGTTATAAACAATAGCATCCAATTTCTCTCTTTCTCCCTTCCTCCTCTTTTCTGTATGCCTTTTTTCATGGAATAAGGCAAGAAAACCCTCAACTAGATGCAGCTGCTCTAGACTTTTAACTTCCTGACCTGTGAGAAATAAATCTCCTCTGGGTATGGCCATTCACACCTGTAATAACTCCCGCACTTGGGAGGCAGAAGTATGAAGAACACTGAGAATGTTGATGCCAGCCTGGGATACATACACAGTTCCAGACCAATCTGGGTTATATGAGAGCTTGTGCCAAAAACAAATGGTGGGGCATGGTGTTGCACTCCTGCATTTCATCACTTGGAAAGTAGAGGCAGGATCAGGAGCTCAAGGTCACAAGCATGGTGGCAGGAGACTCATCTGCTACACATGTCCAAGACCAGCCTAGGCTGTAAGAAAATCTACCCTCCTCTGACCCCCAAATAGCAGAGTGTTGCTGTTTATGTTGTAATTATAATACTACACCGAACAGCACACAAACACTAATTCTTTTATTTAACCACAAGATCAGGGGAGAGCAGTCCCCCACTACCACAAATTATGCAGTTGAGTTTCCCCGAATTTGGGGAAATCACAGGGGTCAGCACATCTGGAGTGCAATGGATAAGCCTCGCCCAGTCTCGCCCTGGGAAAACCACCTTCGCAATCATGGTATCTCCCCTGCAAGGTAAGTATGGGTTGGTCAGGCCACAGTATTACCTCACCCTGATCATCGACACACTGTCAGTTACAGTCAATTATACTACACATTCTTTTGGCCTTGTTTTCGAGACTACACAGTTTTTATCTTACACAGATTAGAGTACAAACTTCTAAATACTTGATGAAAATACTCCGTCCAAAAATTGCTCCCTCCCCCCCAAAATTAAAAAGAAAAAAAAACAGGGACCTGATTTTTGTCTAATTGGATATCCCTGCCCCTTTTAGTGATGTCTCATCCTTTCTCTTCCGGATGTATTAATTTTTAAACCACTCCTTGCTGCTATCACAACGCTAAGGCGATTTTACGTTTTTCCTTGAATCTTTTGCTATTAACAGAACTTTTAGCTTGGATCTGTCATGAGCCGTCCGGGGCCTACTCTGATTAAGGCAGCACAATAGGCTGTTTCAAGGCAATTGCTACTGCATTTAAGAGAATCGATTAAATTCCTCGCTTCTACTTCTCAAAATTGCAAAGGGAATTCGGTCAACAAGATTCTGGGAGGACTATGTATTTATTTGTAAAACGCTGTCTGGGTTTAAGTTGGCAGTCAGTGCCCTTAACCACTGAGCCATCTCTCCAGCCCAGAAAGAACTTCTTAATGACTTGGGATTGAAGGGGAATGAGAACTGACAAGAGAGTATAGCAGTGTTGCATTTGAAATCAATAATTGACTTTTAAAAGAAATATATGTAGAATAAATTAGGTAGCATTCCTTTTGTTTCTCTTTTGTGGAATAGTCCAAGGTGTATTGGTCTTAGCTCTTCTTTGAAGGTCTGGTAGAATTCTGCACTAATACTACCTAGTCCTTGCCTTCTCTTGGACAGGAGGTTTATAATGCCTGCTTTGATTTCTTTAGGGGTTGTACTACAGTTTAGATAATCTACCTGATATTGATTTAATTTGAGTTTATGGTAACTGTCTAGATAATTATCCTTTTCTCTCTCTCTCTCTCTCTCTCTCTCTCTCTCTCTCTCTCTCTTGGTTTTTCAAGACAGGGTTTCTCTGTGTAGTCCTGGCTGTCCTGGAACTCACTCTGTAGACCAGGCTGGCCTCGAACTCAGAAATCCACCTGCCTCTGCCTCCCAAGTGCTAGGATTAAAGGCGTGTGCCACCACCGCCCGGCTGATAATTATCCTTTTCTCTGGCTACATATTTCATCTAGATTTTCCAGTTTATAGAAAGAACTAATGATTTTTTAAAAATTTTCCTCAGTTTCTCTTGTTATGTCTCCCCTTTCACTTCTGATTTTGTTAATTTGGATACTGTGTCTGTGCCCTTTGGTTAGTCTGGCTAAGGGCTTTTCTATCTTGTTGATTTTTATCAAATAACCAACTCTTGATTTTGTTGAGTCTGTGCACTGTCCTCTTTGTTTCTAATTGGTTCATTTCTGTCCTGAGTTTGATTATTTCCTACTGTTTATGTCTCTTAGGTGTGTTTGCTTCTTTTTGTTCTAAAGCTTTCTGGTATGCTGTTAAGTTGCTTGTGTAGGATCTCTCTGGTATGTTTATGAGGGCACTTAGTGCTATGAATTTTTGTCTTACCACTGCTTTTACTGTGTCCCATAAGTTTGGGTATGCTGTGTCTTCATTCTCATTGAATTCTAGAGTATAGTTTTTTGTTTCTTTATTTCTGCCCTGAGCAAGTTATCATTGTGTAGAAAGTTGTTTAGTATATGGCTTTCTGATGTTTTTGTTATTACTGAAGTCTAGATTAGTCTGCAGTGATTTGATAGGGTGAATGAGAAAAATTTTGGTCTTCTTGTATCTGTTGAGACTTGATTTGTGACAGATTATATAGTCAATTTTGGAGAAGATACCATGAGGTGATGAGGAGAATATGTATATACATACACATATATGTATAATTGTATGTCTCCCTTTTCATTTCTGACTTTGGTAATTAGGATATTGTCTCTGTTCTTTCATTAGTTTGGTAAAAAGTTTATGTATCTTGTGGATTTTCTCTTTCCCTCTCTATCCATCTATCAATCTATCTATATCTATCTATCTCTATCTCTATATCTATGTATGTATTATTGTAGGGTAAAAAGTTCCATTTGATATATATATATATATATATATATATATATATATATATATATAAAGAGTTCCATTTTGAAGAATCAGAATAAGAACTTAAGGAGGTGAAGAGGATGGCAACCCCATAGGAAGGACAACAGTGTCAACTAACCTGGACACTTCAGGGCTTCCAGAGTCTAAGCCAAAAATCAAAGAGCAAACAGGGGATGATTCATGGCCCCGGGTATGTGTGCAGCAGAGAATTGCCTTGTCTGGCCACAATGGGAAAGGATGCACTTAACCCTATAGAAACTTGGTGCCACAGGTAAAAGGGAAGCTGGTGGAGGTGAGGCCCCAGTGGGTGGGCGGGTGGAAGAGAAACCTCTCATAGGCTGCAGGGAGGAAGATGGGGAGAAGACCTCAGGGAAGAGGGACCAGGAAAGGAGGGCAACTTTAGAATGTAAATAATTTTTTAAAATTTAATTAAAAAATGATAAAAGAACTATAATTGAAAAGAAATATACCTACATTGACTTTGAGTAAGTGTAGGCAGTCCTGGCAGAGAAAATGGCATTAATTTGACCTGGCTGCTATGTGCAATGTTAGCTTCTGTGATCTGTAACATGACACACACAGTTACAGCCAATGGCCTGAGTCTCAATCATCTGACCTGACTTAACAGAGAAAGTGCATTGGCCATGTCTCCACAGTTGGAAATTAAATACTTCTTGGATTATGCTAAAGTTACTAAATTATATACCTATCAATCTAGTTTGTCTTCATTCACCTGACATGAATAAATACATGATGGCAAATTAGAAAATTATTACCCTGTCACCATCTGGCCTTTTTTTTTGTAATGGTGACTCCAGGGTTAGTGATTGGAAGTGATGTTATTAAAACCATCATCTCAACAAAGTAACTTATTTAAAAAGTGCTTCATTTGCCTCCCTGTCCAACTTAAGGTGAAAAAAACAACCATGGCGTTAATAAAACATTGGGTTAAATGTAAGCTGAATACTTCACACAATCCATCATGGAGCCTATGATGGGTCCCACCATAAATTTTATTGTGTGGACACAAACTATTGTATATCAAGTACATTGACCTAAAATAGACCTTTTCACTTCCAGAATTTATAGCCACATTCCATTCCATGATGTTGGCACTTGATTATGTAATAAGGAGTAACATTTATCACCCTCTGGTTAATGAGTGTGAGCCCATTTATATTGCCAAAGAAGGTCCTGAATATTCCAATATAGCTGAAGTACAAGAAAAAGCCTTTGAAACCAACTGTGTGAAGATAATAGAGGTCCATGAAGTGGAAATGATAAAAATCACTTAAAGAAATTGAGGAAAGCACAAACAATTGGAGGAAATCAATAAATACCTCAAAGACAGCCAGGAAAACACAAACAAAAAAGTGGAGGAAATCAACAAATCTTATAAATAAAGCCAAGAAAAACAAACCAAGAGTAGATGGAAACAAAACTGTTTTTTTTTGTTTTGTTGAATACCTAAAAGTGGAAATAGAAACAATAACAAAAGTACAAACTGAGAGAATGATGGAAACAAAACTTTAGGACTGCAAAAAGAAACTATGGAGGCAAAATTCACAAACAGAATACAGAGATGGAAGACAAATCTCAAACATTGAAGATAAAATAGAAGGGATGGAAATATCACACAAAGAAAATATTAAATCTAAACCTTCCTGACATAAAATATCTAGAAAATCTAGGACATTATGAAAGGATAAAACATAAGGATACTAAAACTACAGGAAGAATATTAGATCAAATTCTCAGAAACTATTGATAACAAAATCTTAGAAGAAAAATTTCCTAACATAAGGGGGGAGGTACCTATCAAAGTAAAAGAATCATCAAAACACCAAACAGAATGGACCCTAAAATGAAGTCTCCTGTATAATAATCAGAACATCCAGTACAAAGAAAGAATACTAAAAGCTGCAAAGATCAAAAGCCAAGAAACCTATCAATGAGGATCTATTAAAACTGCAGATGACCTCTCACTTGAGTCTGTAAACATAAGAAGGTCTTGGACCTTCTGATTGAGCATTACCAAACTTATAGATCCTTTGATTAACATTTAAAAAAATTGTATAAAAGCAAAAGGAAAGGGGGGGCATGGGACAGGGGTCTTCTAGGGAGGGGAAATGGGGAAAGGGGATGGCATCTTAAATGTAAATAAAATACTAAATAAAATTTTAAAAAATTAAAAGAAAAAAAAAAGGTCTTGGACATATATGCTGCAGAAACTACAGATGCCCAAATTATTATATGTAGAAAAAAGCTGGCCAGGCAGTGGTGGTGCACACCTTTAGTCCCAGCACTTGGTAGGCAGAGGCAGGCAGATTTCTGAGTTTGAAGCCAGCCTGGTCTACAGAGTGAGTTCCAGGACAGCCAGGGCTACACAAAGAAACCCTGTCTCAAAAAACTGAAAGAAAAAAAAAAAAACCAAAAGAGCTTAATTGCTATTAATGGAAAAAAAATCAGATAGTCTAAGCTAAAGTCAAATTTACATACTATCTATCTACACATCCAAACTTACACAAAGTTATATACAAAGAATCCAACCAAAGGAAGTTAAGAATACACAGAAAAACACAGGTAGTAAATAATCTTTTATTATCTGCAAAAGAAAGGAAAGCACACAGATACCCCAACACCAGCACCAGCACCAGCACCAGCAGCAGCAGCAACAACAACAAAATACAAGGAGTTAACAATCACTGTTCACTGACTCTCCCAGTATCAAAGACCACAGTTCACCAATAAAAAGACAAAGTCTAACAGAATAGATGCTAATAAATATCTAACTTCAATTGCATAGAAGAAATATAGCTCAACATCAAGAATAAGCATGAATTCAAGTTAAATGGATGTAAAAAGATATTCCAAGCAGATGGACCAAAGGAGCAAGCTGGTGTAGTCATTTTAAAATATAGCAAAATAAATTTTAAACAAAATTAATCAAAAGAATTGGAGAAAAACACTACAAATTTCTTAAAGGAAAAACAATCACCAAAAATGACATTTCAAGTTTTAACATCTATGCCTTAAACACGTGGTCACCAATCTTCATAAAAGATAGTGTTTTAAAGCTAAAATCACATAACACCCATACACTTATATTCCAAGATTTCAATACCCCATTCTCACCAGTGTACAAATTCTCCATACCAATAAAAAAACAGAAATTTCAGCTACCTGACAACATGAACATGAGTCCAGCTGATACTTAGAAAACATTCTACTGAAATATAGGAGAATATGCCTTCTGCTCAGCACCTCATGAAACTTACTTATAAACTGAACACATATTCAGACACACTGCCAACCTCAATACATAGAAGAATATTGAAATAACTTGATGTATCTTATCAGACCACCACGGATTACAGCTGGATATCAACAAACCAGAAAGAACACAAAGCTTAAAAACTCAAGGAAGCTGAACATCTCACTATGAATGAAAAATAGCTTAAGACAAACATAGAAGAAGACATTAGAGACTTTCTAGAATTCAACAAATGAATATGCAACATGCACAATTTTACAGAATACAAAAAACATGAAACTGGTTCTAAGATGAAGGGTCATAGCACAAAATGCCTACATGAAAAATTTGGAGAGCTCTCATACTTGCAATTCAACAGCACTCTTTAAATTCTAGAACAGAAACAAGTGAGCACTGAAAAAAAAAAGGATTATATATCAGTAAATTATCAAGTTGGGGGCTGAAATCAAAAAATAGAAAGAGAAGAATGCAAAGAATTAATGAAACATGGAGTTGCTCCTTTGAACCTTTTATTAGATAAGATAGTCAAACCCTTATTAAAAGATGGAAAACATCCAAATTAATGAAATAAAAAATGAAAATGGGGACAAAATAACATACAATGAAGAAATCTAAAGAATGGTAATGACATAGTTTTAAAAAGCCTCAACTCCATCTAACTGGAATTACTAAAATTAATGGAAAATTTGCTCAATAGGTTTCTCTTACCAAAGTTAAATCAAACTAAGGGAAACAACTCAAACTGCCTAAACATCTAGAAAAAGAGAAGTGATTACCAAAAGGAGCCCAGGGCCATGAGTTTTAGGGTAGAATCCTACCAGACTTCCAAAGAGGAGTTCATGAGAATACTCCTCAAAGTATTCAACAATATAGAAAAAGAAGAAACTTTAGCCAATTTGTTTCATGAACCCATAGTTACCCAAATATCCAATCAATATAAAGACTCAGTAACAAATGAGAATTATAGACTAATTTTTTCTTAAAACCAAATATTTAAAAATATTTAATAAAAGAGTAAAAATACAATAAAATAGAAACCATGTCAAAAGACCATTCACCATGATCACTGAGGTAGGCTTCCTTCAAGAGATGCAGGGATGTTTCAACATAATGTGATTAAAGTATAAGAAAAAAAGTTGTAATCTCTTAGATGATGAAAATTTTCCTGACAATATTTATTTATTTATTTATTCATTGTTTTTTTTCTTCTTTGAGACAGGGTTTCTCTGTGTAGCCCTGGCTGTCCTGGAACTCACTCTGTAGACCAGGCTGGCCTCGAACTCAGAAATCCACCTGCCTCTGCCTCACAAGTGCTGGGATTAAAGGCATGTGCCACCACTGCCTATCAACAATGACATGTCATAACAGGCAACCTTTCAACCCTTCAGCTGGGATTCCTGAGGGTTTCTCTGACAATATTTAATCCAACTACATGATAGAGTTCTTAGAGTGATTAAGGATGCAAGAAACATACGTAAACAGAATAATGTCACTTTACTGCAAACCTATAGCTGACATTAAATTATGGAGAGAAATTCTAATTAATTCCACTAATTCACAAAGAAGAGAAGGTGATCCATTCTCTCCATATCTATTCAAAATACTATCTAAAATTTTAATGTTAACTAGTCCTATATTGAAATTATAATTTAATATTAACTAGTCCTTTACTGCAATTTACAATTTAATGTTAACTAGTCCTATATTGCAATTTACAATTTAATACTAACTAGCCCTGTATGGCAATTTACAGTTTAATGTTAACTAGTCCTATATTCCAAGTCCTATATTGCAATTTACAATTTAATGTTAAATAAGTTAACATTAAATTGTAAATTTAAGGAGGAAGTAAATTTATTTTTATCTGCAGATAATATGATAGTAAGCACAAGTGAACTAAAACTTCCCAATTCCCAGAGCTGGTAAATACTTTCAGCAAAGTTGTTGGATACAAGATTAACTAAAAAAGAAAAAGAAAAACCAGTGGCCTTTGTATGTACAAATGAGTTTACCAGTGCAAATGAAATAGAGAGACATCGGGAAGTTTGAAGTGATGGTTGACGCTTGTCACATTTTTTTTCTACATGATGATGAACCTTGAGTAACTCAATGTGTGTTGGGTAAGATCATACGAATTATTTCTAGTCACAGATTACTTTTGATATTATTGAAGGTGCTCAAAGACTATTGTAATATACAAAGTCTTTAATAGATTGGTTACTTACTAAAGAGTTTATTCTTCTATAAAGATATCAGAACATACAAGACTTTAACACATTGACTACATTTATGTGGTATCTCTGCATTATGACTTTTTCTCATGGTTTCTAGGATGACTGCTACATGCAAAGGCTTTACAACATTGCTTATTCATAGCATTTTTCTCCAGGATGTGTTCTTCTATGTTCATAGATGACTGTGTTGTGAAAACATTTTATCTCATTGATTACATTTGTAAGATATGTCTTCAATATGTGTTCTGCTATGTATTCAAGTATGTCTATAATATACAAATGTTGGGAAGAAGCAAAAGAAACTTGCCCTAAGGACTGCCTTTTTGTTACCAATGTCCATTTAATCATAAATTCAAACTAAGTTTTAGGTCATAGGGGACCTGTGTACTTGACAATATCTGACCAGCTTTCATCACTCATGTTTTGTTACCTAAAACATAACAACTGTTTCTAACCATAATTTCCTGTTATTCATGTTTTATTCCTCAAAATATAATGCATGTTCCGAACCACAAAGGAACAAATGGCTGTGATAGTGTAGACCATACAGCCTACATTCTGTATCATTTGATATAGAGTAAAACAAAAAAAACCAAACGTGATTGGGAGAAAAATGTAGCTGTAACTTGGCACAGGACTTTGTGGTTTTGACTTTTGGAAGCTATATAACTTTCTGGTTCACGGTCAGGGTGAGGCGGGAGTATTGCAGCTAAGCTTCTGAGTATAATTTTGTGGCCCTGATTTATCAGTAGTGACTTAATTACACTAAATTCTTATCATTTGCCTTGTACTGTGTTTGAGTTGTGTTGAATTTCAGTGGAACCCATGATGTTGTTTTCTTTTTGTTTTTGTTTTTCATTTTTCAAGACAGGGTTTCTCTGTGTAGCCCTGACTGTCCTGGAACTCACTCTGTAGACCAGGCTGGCCTTTAACTCAGAAATCCCCCTGCCTCTGCCTCCTGAGTGCTGGGATTAAAGGCGTGTGACACCACTGCCTGGCTTGCACCACCACCTCCTGGCTGGACCTCATGATGTAAAGGCTTTAGCACAGTATGTAATCACTGTCCAGTATGAATAGTTTTATAATGATGGAGACTACAGAGGTGTGCAAAGGCTTCATTATACTAAACCATTAGGACTCTGTGGGTGTGTCCAGAGTCACAGAGGGCATGTTTAACACTCAGGGGATGTGTCCTGAGTCACAGGTGGTGTGCTTAAGAGTCATCGAGGTGTGTCCTGTGACACAGGAATCATGTTTACAACTCTTTCCAGAGTCACAGGGGGTGAGTTTAAGATGCAGGGGGTGTGTCCTGAGTCACAGGAGGCATGTCTTGAGTCACAGGGGGCGTGATTGAACTCTAGCATGTATTCTTTCATAATAATGAAGACTAGAGAATTGTGCAAAGGCTTGACTTTATTAAATACACTCACAGGGCTTCTGTCTTGTATTTCCATTGTTATGAAGAGAAATTATGTCAAAGGCAGCTTCTATAAATGCAACAGTTTTATTGGGACTGGCTTACAGTTTCAGAGATTTAGTCCTTTTTTGTCATAGCAGGAAGCAAGGCAGACATGAAAGAAAACATGGTGCTGGCAAGAAGCTGAGAGTTCTGCATCTTGATCCAAAAGCAGCCAGGAAGAGACTGTCTGCCAGGGAGCTAGTAGGAGGGCTCATTCTGCACGGTATGGAACTTCAAAGCCTTCAGTGATGCACTTCCTCCAAGGCCACATCTCAAAATAACTTCCTTCTACTCCCTGAGCCAAGCATATTTATACCACCACATTCCACTGCATGGCCCCCATATGATTGTGCAAACACATGAGTGTATGGGGACCATATTTTAAAATAGCATAAGACAATATATGTGAGGTTCAAATTTCAAAGTCCCCATCATCTATAGAAGTCTCATAAATGTTAAAAGTCTAAAGTTAAAAGTCTCTTCTGAGGTCATTACAATCATGTAACTATAATGCCCTATACTTTCAAAAAATACCACATACTAGCCATCCAAATTCACAGGATATAGGTCACCATTCCTAATCACCACTGTGAGCAAATACTGGGCAAAAAAAGAAGACCAAAAGCCAGCAAGGAAATCTCCAAACTCTGCATCTCCATGTCTGATGTCAAAGTGTTCTTCAGATCTCCAACTCCTTCCTGCCCTGCACACTGCAGCACAATTCTTTCTCTTTGGTTGACTATATTTCCTGGAAGTAGTTTTCCTGAGAAGGTATCCCATAGCTCTGGATCCTAAAACTCTTGGGGTCTGCAAATTAACTTCAAAATTACAGCTTCTTGTTCCAGTATCTAGGATCCACAGATGATCTTCTGTGCTCCTCAAAAGAAGCTGGGTCTCTCTCCAGCTCTTCCCTCTATAGTACACTAGGTTCTGCTTGAGTCCACTCAACTGCTGCTGCTGTTCTTTCTGCTCATCTCATGGGACTGACATCTTCAACATGCTGGGTTCTTCAGTGACAAACAGTCTTGACTGTGTTCCTCTCACGCTCCCTTCATGGTGCCAAGCCTCAGCTGCACTGCATGAAACATTCATACCTTAAAACCAGTGCCACCTGGGTGAGTCTTACCCAGGACTGAGTCAAGCTGCACCACAAGGTACAACCTTGGCTACCTCTGGAATACAACTTCTTTCTCTTCTTTGAAAACACCAAAAGATTTCACCTCAGTGATGCTGGTTTCTTCTTCATCCCCACTAATTTTTTAACTACAGCCAACCAGAATCAATTGTCTCAGTCATCCCTTCTAGTCTTGCGTCTAAAAGCAGAGTAACCTGGACAAACCAGCTGAGTTCCTCTGCTTTTTGGGGTTGGAACATGGCCCTTTCTATTACATCATCACCAGCTTTCTATTTTTCAACAACTTCACTGCCTAAGCTCAGCTGTCCTTGAACTTGCTCTGTAGATGAACCTTGAACTCAGAGATCTGCATGACTCTCTCTTCTGAATGCCTGGTAATACATGTATAACGCTTTGCCGCTTACATAAACTTTTCCTTACTTAAAATTTGTTCTGTAACAGGAAGACTTGAATCAGAGATCTGCTTGACATTTATCTGGAATTTAAGGAATATACCTCCATGCCTGTACTTAAGTATTTTATTTTAGATCTTAAAATTAAAACCCAGAATGGTAATCAGAATCCATCAATTGTCAACTTCACACACACTGGTAACTCCTGTGACCACATGAAAACAACATCTAGGTAATAATAATGCCTAACACGATACAGTTCTCCTTCATACAACTTCACATTCATAAGTTTAGGTGGATGGAATCTTGCCCTAATGTCATCGTTCCTTTAATACCATTTAATATCATTGATCACAGAATTTACCTTCATTCAACTTCCTGGTTAGATTTTCTCTTTTGACCTAACATTTTATATTTTTTTCCTAAGATTACTATGCTTGCTCAAATTATCATGAGACTAAACATAGGTCAAAGGCTTTGCTGGCTTCACTGTGACTTGCTTTGTCAATGCAATGAACATCAACCTCTTTACCTTATCTTCAAGGACACTCTACAGACAAGGGCAAAAGGCAGCAACATTCTTCTGCAAAACATCACAAAAACTATACACAAAGTTCATATGTGTTTCATATTACTACTAGAATGGTCCATTAAGTTCCACTTAATGCATATACAGATCCAAAGTCTAAAAATCCACATTCTTCATAAAACAAAACAAACAAACAAACAAAAAAAAAAACAAAGTCAGGCCTATCATAGCAATGCTTAAGTCTAGGGTACCAACTTCTGTCTTAGATAGAATTTCCATTGCTAAGAAGAGACATTGTAACCAAGGCAACTGTGTTAAAGGCAAATATTTAATTGGGCCTGGCTTACACTTTCCAATGTTTAGTCCATTGCCATCATACCAGGAATGTCAACATGCAGGCAGCCATGATGCTGGAGAAGGAGCTGAGAGTTCTGTATCCTCATGTGAAGGCATTCAGGAAGAGACTGTCTTCCAGCCAAGTGGTAGGAGGGTCTGTTTTGTACTGGCCTGAGCTCCAAAGATCACCACCATAGTGATTCAATTCCTTCAAAAAGGTAACATCTCCCACAAGGCACATCTCTTAATATTGCTACTTCTTAGGGTCAAGCATATTTAAATCACCAGAGTTTATTTCTATTATACTTTCTGGTATCTTTATAGAAGACGAAACTCTGTAGTAAGTAATCAATCTATTAAGGCCTTTGTGTATCACAGTAGTGTTTGAGCACCTTCAATAATATCAAAAGTAATCTGTGACTGCAAATAAGCTATATGATCTTACCCAAAACACTGACATTGAGTTTCTCGAGGTTATTTATTATGAGAAAAAAATGTGACAAGCATCAACAATCATTTCAAACTTTACAGAGATATGCACAGGCTTTACTGCATTTGTTACATTTGTTAAGATTTCTCTAAAGCATGTGTTTCTTTAAGTGTTTGGAGAGTAAGGTGACATGGAAAAGCTTTATTGCATTGACTATATTCTTAAGGTTTCTCTCCTTCATGTTTTCTTTTGTGTATTCAGAGATGACTGTGTCCTGGAAAGGCTTGACCTCATTCATGACATTCAGTTTCTCTCCAGTATGTGTTCTTTTATGTGTTGGGTGATGACTGTGCTGTGCAAAGGCTTAACACCTTGATTACACTGAGTGACTCTCTTGAATGTAGTCACAGACAAAAGTGAATTGCCAAGGTTTTACCACAGTGATTACATTAATAAGGGTTCTCTCCACTGTGATTTCTGTTGTGTTAATGTTCAAGCAGGTTTCTCTCTTGCACAAAATCATTCCTGTCACTGCAGATGACTGAACTTACAAATGCTTTACCACATTGATTACACTGATAAGGTTTCTCTCCTGTACATAAACAAGATTCTAAGGTTCTGAAAAGTCTTTACCACATTAATTACAGTCATGAAGTGTCTTTCCAGTATGAAATCATTAGTGTTTTCCAGACTAGTGGGATATGCAAATGCTTTAGCACATTGATAACATTCATAGTTTTTCTCCAATATGGGTTCTTGTATAAGTTTTAGGAGGAAAACTCTATGGAAAGGCTTTACCAAATTGATTGCATTCATGAGGTTTTGCTCCAGTATGTGTTCTTTTATGTCTTTGGAGATGACTGGATCTTGCAAAGGTTTTACCACATTGATTACATTCATAAGGTTTCTCTCCAGTATGTGTTCTTTTATGATATTGGAGACCACTGTTACATGAAAAGGCTTTACCACATTGATTACATTCATAAGGTTTCTCTCCAGTATGTGTCCTTTTATGGATTTGGAGACTACTGTGATGGGAAAAGGCTTTACCACATTGATTACATTCATAGGGTTTCTCTCCAGTATGTGTACTTTTATGTCTTTGGAGATTACTAGGACATGAAAAGGCTTTACCACATTGATTACATTCATGAGGTTTCTCTCCAGTATGTGTTCTTTTATGTCTTTGGAGATTATTGTGACATGAAAAGCCTTTACCACAATGATTACAGGGATAAGGTTTCTCTCCAGTATGTGTTCTTTTATGTCTTTGGAGATGACTGGATCTTGCAAAGGCTTTACCACATTGATTACATTCATGTGGTTTCTCTCCAGTATGACTTCTTTCATGCCTGCAACAATAATGGACACATGTGAAAGCTTTACCACATTCATTACCTTGATCAATCATTTTATCAATACGAATAAATTATGCAGTTGGTGTAATAATAAAGTACACTCAGATCTTAAGGTTTTATCACTTTGATGTTCATGGTTGTACTTGCTCACTGTGGGTTGCTTTACCTCTTTGGAAACATTTGTGATGGTAAGAGCACTTATTACATGGCTCACATTTATAACATCCTTTTTCTATATGAGATTTCTATATGATATATTTCACATGTCTGAAGATATCAGGGCATTAACACACTGATTGCTTTCTTAGTTTTTCCTGTAGTGTGAATCACACCACTGCAGCACCGTGAGCCAGGATAAACAGAAGAATTTCCAAACTTCTAGTACCCATAGAGATTTTCTGCAGTGTGACATTGGGGATGTTCCCAGTAAAGTCAGAAAACCAATTAATTGCAAATGTCTATCTTATTCAGAAAGTCTACCAAAGGCAGAATACTACATATCTTCTCATTGTTCTGAAGTAGATAGAGGTACCTTGTTACTTTTAGTATCTCTATGCACACATGGTTTCATCCATTCTAACAATTGATATACCCATTAAAAAGAATAACAAATGAAAAGTTCCTACATTGAATGCACACACATTGATTTTTTTGTTCATTGAAAATATGATTAACGTTTCTCCACAACAACATTCTTGACTGTCATAAACTGACCTCACTATAAACTTAAAAGTTTCACTACAAGAATATGAGTATCACCAACTTTATCATGGAGTATTTGCTCATTAGAAAGTTATGAATACATGTTTATCACTATTCAGTGTGCAATATCTAAATATTATGAGACTATACAAATTGGTAGTTCTACAACATAGTTCTAATGGAGATACAAATCAAATAAAGGAATCAATTAGGGCATTGTTTCCCTCTCTTCTTTCTTGCAGAAATGCTTTGCAAACACAAATCAGATAACTGACATTGAGGGACACAGTTTTGGGAGAATGTTATAATCATAGCTACAATAAAATGGCTGATATTTTACACTCTTGCTTTCCTTTAGAACTTCCAGATCATATTAAAATTTTCTCACAGGCATATTTGTATCAGTTTAGACATTAAAATTACCTTTCATGACTTCTAGAAGTGTGATGTTGTTCTTCAATATAATGGTCTTCCAAATTATAGCCTAAAACACGGTACCAGAAAATAAATGATATGGTATTGGAATTAGGCAAAATTCAAGTTACTCTGAATTTTCACAGCAATGAACCTGATTTATTCAACTCAATATTACTTGTTCTCTATTGAAATAAGAGATGATCATCAGTAACCCAGAAACATTTTTCCCTTATATTGAGAAGCAAAAGAAAATTTACAGTCTTACCTGTAGGAGTGAGGTCCCAGTAGGTCTCAAGCATCACATCTTTGTAGAGATTATTCTGGGTAGGATCCAGGAAATTCCACTCTTCTGCAGTGAAGTTCAGATGCACATCATTGAAATTCAGTGCTTCCTGAAATATCAGATACATGTGTACAACACAAAGCCTGATACTGACATCACTACAAAGTAAATGTATGCTTCCTGGACAATGTAATCATATAATTCAGGTGATTCCTCCACTTATTTGCTGACACATGAATTATAATCACCATGTCAATTTAGAAGGAACTTGAAATATAAGGTTCACCTGTGTCACTTCTGAACCCTTTGATTAGGATATAGCCTTGCAACACAAATGACCATTGAGAGAGATATGCAGGGGGAAACAGATCAACTGTACTTAGCAAACAGTTGAAAAGCTATATGAACAATTACTAACTACAGAAATGATGGGCAAGCTACATATATTTGCTCATGTCTTTGATCGCAGAGGTACAGGCAGGTATATATCATTGAGCTGGATGCCAACAAGGTCATGAAATGAGTTTCAGGACAGCAAAAGTTACATGTTAAGAACCTTACTCTGCTACAAAAATAAACCAGGAAACAAAAATGAGAGAATGAATTCACAATTCTTTACTGAAGTTCCTGCAAAGAATTATACATTTACTGCAGTTCTGTATTCATCTTGCATAAACATGAAGTGAACCAGTTTAACCAGGAACATTAATTAAATTTTACTATAAGGAAATGCATGTTTAAAGAGTTAAAAATGGACAGATAAAAATATTAGTAATGTATATGCTGATCAGAAATAAAGAATGTAGTTCAGGAGATATAGCTCAGGAGTTGAAAGCTCTTTGGTCTTCCAAATAATGGTGGTCAATTTCTAGTATACACATGTGGACCAACACCTGTCCATTTCTTCAAGATCAGCAGTTCTGAGGCCATGTTCTGACAACAGTAAAGATGAGGCACACATGATATTCATATTCATGCACACAGGCATAATACACTTATTTATTCAAAAATTTAACAGCAAACATAAGAGTTAGGCAGAACATCATACACCTGCAATTCAATGAATCTGAAGCATCAGATAATATTGATGACATGAGCATAAGCAATCCAGAGAAATTGAATATAATTTATGCATATGGCTGAATTTCAAAATTAAAGATGTGGATGAAGAGCAGCACAAAATCATGTGCTTATTGAACAAAAACATGTCAGGTGGCTTATGGTGTTTCTATATCTACAATCAGAACAGTAAGTCCTTCACAGGGAAATTTGGCCTAGAAAAACAAAAACAGAATGGATAAAGTTAAAATATAAAACCACCGGGTTTGTAAAATAGCATAGCATTGAACAGTAAATGTGTGCACAGTATCTTATGTGATTGAGGAACAGAGTCCAAATGGGGAATGTATGGGAGCATGAGAAGACAGATAAAGGATTAGGTTCAACCACAACACTAGAGACACCCAGAACAAAATTTATCCTGTCTAAAAGAAATGAAGAAGTAAAACTGGAGCAGAGACTAAAGGAATGGCCAATGAAAACTCATTCAATTGGAGACACACATGGACAAGCTCCAATCCATGTCATTATTAAGGATATTTTGTGATGCTCTCACACAGGAGCCTTGCATAACTGTCCATTGAGAGGCTCCACCCAGCAGCTGACTGAAGCAGAAGCAGAGATCCACAGTCAAACATTGCATGCACCTTGGTAACTCTGATGGAAGAGTTGGGGAAAGGATTGAGGGTCCTGAAGAGGATAGGAACTCCACAGGAAGACCAGCAGACTCAACTAACCTTGATCCTTGGGGACATCCAGAGACTGAGCCACAAACAATAACACATACAGGCTGGACAAAGGACCCTGGCCCATAAGTAGCAGATGTGCAGCTCAGTCTTCATGATGGTCCTCCAACTACTGTAGCAGGAGCTGTCCCTAAAGCTGCTGTCTATCATTGGAATCTGTTCCCTTAACTGGGCTGCCATGTTTGGCCTCAGCAGAGAGGATGCACCTACCCCAATAGAGACTTGATACATCATCATGGATACCCAGGGGCCCACACCCTCTCAAAGGACAAACAGAAGATATAGGAGGAACTCTGTGAAGGCAGGTGACCTAGAGTAGGGACTCCACTAAGTTCATAGACATTTTAATTATAACAACTTGAAAATGGAAAGAACTCAGATGCCCCTCAACCAAAATATGAATATAGAAAATGTGTTTCAGTTACAAAATGAAACATTATTCAGCTATTAAATACAATGACATCATTAATTTTGCAGCAAATGGATACAGCTAAATACTATCATCTCAGTGAGGTAACCTAGATCTAAAAGCACATGCATTTGTGTACTCACCTTCAAGTGAATAATAATCATAAAATACAGGAAACCCACACTACACTCCATAGACCCAAAGAAATTAAACAAGAAGGAAGGCCAAAATGAGCACAGTTGAATCTCACTCAGGAGTGGGAATAAAACAGTCATTGGAGGCACATGGAAGAGAGAGAACTGGATGGAAGAGCAGATAAGAAAGGGAAAACGAGGAGAACGAGGAACAGGTGTGGTGAGAGACAAGAGAGGGTCAGAGGGAGAAATGAATCAAAATCTGCAGCTGGCTGGGGTGAGGGGTACATTTAGGATGTGTCAGAGACCACAAATTGGAGGGCACCAAGGAGTCTATTTGGGGCTAGTAACTAAATCGACTAGGGTGGAGTCTGTCTCATTTCCTCAGTGAGAGAATAACAAAGTGCCACAAATAAAATAGACAGCCACAAGGGGGCGGTAAAGGCTACCCAGCAGATTCCGCCACTTGGACTGAGGAGAAAATGAAGATAGGTAGGTAGCTGTGAGCCATGTAGCAGGGTTTTAAGTCTGCTCTAACCTCCCCAAAATTGAGACCATGGTCACATCACCCCCTACACCAGGCTCTGAAACATCTTCCAAGCCCTTTGTGGCTTCAACTCTCCAGGGAATCCACTCTACTGTGCTTCCTCATTCACTTTAGTCATCTCCATCCACAAATACTCAAGAAAAATCTAAAACCCAAGGTACACAGACACAAATCTGACAGATAAGCCACTTACACAAAGAACATTGACACATCTTAACAGGCAGCCTTTCAACCCTCCAGTTGGGATTCCTGAGGGTTTCAGGGTTCCAGTCCATGCACCAAGATGTTGTGTCCAAGTCACTGGCACCCCAGAGACCACCAAGAACCTATTGCAATGCAAATACACAAAGGTCTGTACTATGAGCTCAGTAACAAGAATTCACACCAGTCAATCTCACATCAGGTCCAAACTGAGAGACCGAGTCTAGGGGTGCTGAGTATTTATTGTAGTTACAGCAAGCTTGGGGCATTAACATACAGGTCAGCAACTTAATTTTTTAGAAATATCATGTCTGGCATAATTTGCAAGAACCAAACAAGGAGACCAAACCATCTGACAACTATGATGGGTAGGATAACTTTTTTTTTCTCTTTAAGGTTTATTAGCTATCTATATGTAGCTAAACCCTGCTGTTGCACCTTGACTGGCTATTAATAAGAATGTTTTGTCATAGGATGTTTGCTCTAGTGGACTTTGTGCAATCTCAAAAACAGAGTTGGTTGGACTTCACAAACTCATCTTTTTGACTAAGCCCCTTATTATCAAAAGATACTACTGTTTACCTGCAAGCCATGCCTGAGAGTAGAACAGGTACTTTATCCAAAGATCTACCTCACTATCTGTTACTGCAATCCCTAATATCAGTTGCTTTTACAACTGGCACAGAATACCAGTGGCTCTTACCATTGGAAAAGAATATTACTGGAAATTACCTCTCCCCTTGTGCATGCCTCCTAAAGATACTGCAGACAATCCCCACTTGCCTTTCCTTTCCTGCCTCATCCCTGTATCATAGCCCCAACTTGGGCAGACAGTTCCTGTTCACCCACATGCCATGCCTGAAAGGACACAAGGTAAACTTTCTATAGGTCTACCACACTATTTCTTATCTCGAATGCAATTTTCACAATTTTACTGTACTAAACACCAGACACACCCAGAGGCCTAGACACCACCATTGGAATATAATAAATAACAACCAAAAAAATATGTCATCAAGAACTCCAAGCTATCCTATCACAGCAGGACCTGAGAAATTAAAAAATGCAACAGATATGGTGCAAAAGAGGTTGTTTGGGGGAAGGGATAGAAATGCACAAGAGGACCTGCAGACAGGCAGACAGACAGGGAGCAGAGAGAGAAACCTGAGAGTAGAGAAAGAGAATAGAGAGGGGCATGTGCAAAGGACAGAGACAGGGAACAAACAGAGAGAGCTGTGTAGCTGGTGGTCCATGTATATAAAGCACACCTGACAACAGCAGCAGGTGATGGAGGCAGGGAATGACTTAAGCAGTTGCTAAGTCCCTGAGAGCAGAGCATTGAAATTACCTTTGCACTGACAACTAAAGAGATGATGTTCACCCACAGAACAGGAAAGGAAGAGAGAATATCAGGCATTAAAGATGAATACGACAAAATGGATACATCATCAAAAAAATGTGGATTTTAAACATTTTCTGTCCCTAAACAACCAGGAATTCTGCAACATATGAGAAGGGAAAACTAGAGATGACTGGAATAGAGAAAGAAGAATATCAGCCCAAAGGTCTAGAAAATATTTTCAATGAAATCATAAAGAAAAAATTTTGTAAACCAAAGAAGATGCCGGTTAATGTACAAGAAGCATCCAAAACACACAGCAGACTGGAGAGGAAAAAAAGTCCCTTTACCACATAATAATCAAACACTCAATGTAAAAAATAAAGCAATAGAAAAACCTGCAATAAAGAAACTTAACAAGTTGGGCAGTGGTGGCACACGCATTTAACCCCAACACTTTGGAGGCAGATGCAGGCAGATTTCTGAGTTCAAGGCCAGCCTGGTCTACAGAGTGAATTCTAGGACAGCCAGGACCACACAGAGAAACCCTGTATAAAAAAAAAAAAAAAAAAAAAAAAAACAAAACCAAAAAATTAACAAAAAGTAAACAAAACAAAAACAAGTAATGTATGAGAGCAGATTTTTTAGATTTATGCATGTCTTCTAAAAAATAGGTTTTGTTTGTTTGATTATTTGTTTGTTTTCCAGTCAGGGTTTCTCTGTGTAGCCCTGGCTTTCCTGAAACTCACTCTGTAGACCAGGCTGGGTTCAAACTCAGAAACCCACCTGCCTCTGCCTTCCAAGTGCTGGGATTAAAGGCATGCGCCACCACTGCCCAGCTATACCTATCTTCTTAATGTATTCTATAAAAGACAAAAGGGTTTGGACACATGTGCTGCAGAGTCAGAGAAACCACCCATGTTTCTACAGGAAAGCAACTGGTCCAAATGTTTTGTGCAGATTCAGAATCAGCCATGACAGTGACATTACTCAGAGGTCATCTCCTGATCTAACAAGTGAGGAGCATCACCAGGGACCTCACAGGTGGTCACATCTGGCTCATGCTTCCCATGCAGCCCCAGAGAGGACCCAGCACCCCAGCTCCCACTGCTCAGCTGTCTGCTCCTACTCATTGTGGGTAGTGACCCTGTACTCACCATGACTCAATTTCAGAGTTTCCCTGAGGTCTCCACACAGCACCCACAGCAGAGCTCAGAGAAGGGCTCAGATGACCATTCAAGCCTGCACAGGCATGGCAAACTTGCAAAATAACACAGGGAAGAACCCACCTCCTTGACTGATTGGCAGGTCAGCCTGGGAGCCTCAATTGGCCATTGAGTCCTGCCACTCTTCAAGGTTAAAGTGTGCCTCTGGGCCAGGATCAGACCTTTTCCAGATCTCAGGAGTAATTTGCACTCCATTAGCTTTTGTTTCTGTCTTCAAAGAGGAATCTCACTCCACACAGCCCTGGGGGAGAACCCAGCACTCCAGCTCTGGCTGTTCAGTTGCCTGCTCCTCCCCTCTGAGAGCAATGATCCTACACCTACCATGACCTTACCTGACACAGCACTTGCCTTCTTCTTCCTGTAATCAGGGTGAACAGCTTCAGTAGTCCAGTACTCAAGGTGCAGTGGAGGTATCAATCTGAACCACAAGTGGAAGGATGTCCAGGCTTTCTTACCATTCTGTCTAAACTCCACCCCAGTTACCTGGCAACAGCCAGGTAGGCCTGACACCCTGTAAAGGTGGCTGTTTGCCCCTTCCTTTCTTTTGATCTCTTGACCTTTTGTTCTCTCTTCCTCTTGCCCTCTTAGGGTCTTCCCTTCCCCCCTCTCTCTCCACATGCTTATGCCCGGCCTCTACTTCTCTACTCTCTGCCTCTCTTTGCCTTTCTCTGCCTCTACTACCCTCTTAACTCCCCTCTCCATGTCCTAAATAAACTATATTCTATACTATACTGTCTTGTGGCTGGTTGCTCATGGGGAAGAGCTGTCTCAGCATGAGGCATGGTCCCTCCAGGGGAAGAAATATCTCAGCAGGAGGCATGAGCCTGCTGAGACATTCCCTTCCTCCACAGCTTACCACACACTCATAGAACATTTTCCATCTCTCTTTAAAGAGAGGTAACTATGGGGAGGGGCATACCTGGCTGTCATCAGATAACTGTGAGGTAGAGTTTTAAACAGAATGTTAACATCAGTAACATTACAGAGGGATTTTAGTAAACAAGAATCTTGTTTTGTGGCTTCGTGCTGGGCTCAGGAAAACTGCTGCTTCCTTCCACCAGATGACAGGTATCAATCAACCCTGAAGAAAAGCCAGAATCATATGGGAAACACAGTTGAGCACTATTGTTTGCCAGCACATCTTCATTAGTGGAAAAGTGGAGAAAAACAACAGTTGTATTAGTACAGGTTCTGTAGATAAACATATCTCAAATTATAGAATGAATCTCTCTATGTACATAGAAAGGGGATTTAATAGAATGCCACAATAAAGTCTGTTGGGCAAGGGAAGTTAGAAAATCCAAGGGCTGGTTGATTTCATGTTGCAGGATATTACAGCAGGAAGCCAAGATTATGATATTCACAGAGCCCAACAGATAATCAAAGGATAATCAACAGATAATCAACAGATAATAATTTGCCAAGAGCCACACAGCCTGCTGCCAGCAAAGAACATTTGTGGTACCCTATGTTGGGTCTCACTGTCACCTATTGCTGCACCTAATTTTCCTCTGAGATAAAATGTCCTCAGTATTCTTCTGCTCTAGACATGTCTGGTTTACTTATTTCCCAACCTAAAAATATGCTTACTAAAGATTTCTATGTAAAGTTTTTACTTGACAATGAAAATTCTGAAACAGGAATCCCAGACAAGCAGTAGATACAAATTCATGGCTTACTAAAGCTTGCCCTTTTATTACTTATGTATAGACTATGCACATGAGATCATAGTTTGTGATTCATATCATGTATGAAATAGCAAATGGATTACAAGCAAAGTAAATTGGATATGCTGGCCTATGTTTATTTCATTCATAATAAATTAAACTTAAAAATTAATACAAAAAGACAAAAGTATATTTAATCCATGTACCCAGTCAGAGAAAAGTAATATAAAATAATAATACTAGTCTGAATCTTTCTTTAAAATAAGTAACATGAACATACATATTTAAATATTATTGTCTATTTTTAAGGACATGATATATGTAATCATACAATTCTGGTCACAATGGTATCTCATTGAACCTTATCCCAATTCTAGTACACAACATGGTCTTTATCCCATAAGGTTCTAAATTATTTTTAAAGGGTTGACTGCTCCTAGACTAGTAGATGCTATTCATAATGAACATTGTCCTCAGTCATATTAGAACAACATATCTGTCCTTTTAAATATAAAAAATACATATTTGAATTTTTATACAGACATGAACATGTTAATGATTTGAGAGATATTTATATCAAGTAAAGCCTATTTAAAAACAAATAAATAAAATGATTGAAAGATCCACCTCAGGGCTTGTGTCTTATTTTCTAAATGAAACAACAAAAATTTTCATATTTTCAGCTCTGTTGAATTAAAATAACCACAGCAGGAGTTTTTAAATATTGCTAACCATCTGAGAGAGGGAGAGAGAGAGAGAGAGAGAGAGAGAGAGAGAGAGAGAGAGAGAGAGAGAGAGAGAGAGAGAGAGAGAGAAAACATGGCTGGTCAGTATTTGTAAAGTATGGAAATGGAGTAACTATTTAGGTAATGTGAATTTGTCTCCTGACATACTGAGTAAAATATTTTTGATATGACTGAGTGCAGGATATCTACAGTCTCATAAGGAATAATTTGTCAGTTTTCTGAAAGTAAAACCAATAATTTCACTGCTATCCTAGGGTGGACTATGATAATTTTGAATTGTGGAGCCATTGAGAACTTAGAAAGAGGGGATATAAATTGCTTATTCCTCTCTCCTAAAGAAATATTCTCACAACAGTTGTGAATTTATTTGTTTAACCAATTGTATCCTATGGTATTAACATTTATAAAATGTTAGAATGATCTAAAGATGTAAATGGTTTTAATAAAGAGGGAAGTATATATAGATTAGCATGAAATCTCCAAAGTGAGAAGAAAAAAAAAATACAAAGCATTTGGAAATTCTGAAGGAACAAGTTAGGTATTGAAGGCACTTAGATTATGAGACTTATGGAAAATACATATGGGATTAAAGTCTCTGTCTTCAGAACCACTTTTATGACAAACTGGCTGTGATCTAAGTCTAATTCTATCCTGTGTCCAGTCTACATTGAGGAGAGTCAAAATACAGGGATGATTCCCTCAGAGCTTCCAAGGGAAGTCACACTCAGTCCAAGCAAGGCTATCAAGTAATGTTCACTAAAATAGTACAAAGAAAAGCTTGAAGATACAGATATTCTGAAGGTCAAATGATAACCTAGATATGAAATTTTGATAAGCCTTAACAGAAGGTAAACAGAAGTTGATTTTGCTAAATGTGGAATTTTAAGCAGACATATATGACTATGATCACTTTCAAAATGCAGTGTGTCTTTTTATCAAGTGAAGGGACAAGAGTCCTCAAAAATTAGGTTTGAGCTTGTGAAATGTTATTTAGAAAATAAATTCTCACTCTTGATTCTTTTTGTCATATATAGATGTATCTCAATATAACAGATGAAAGAAAAGCCTTTTGCTTACTTCAGCATGCCAGGGTCTGCATACAGCTGAGGAAAACTGAACAACCTTATTAAATAGTGAGGCCAAATCTAAAAGCTATGTTTACCAAATATAGAACACCATCTCACTATCAAAGAGAAAGTCTCACTAATAGACTGTGTCCTTTATTACAGTAACCATGCCTGCTCCCTGATTTAAATGTGATGTAGGAGCAGCAGGTACAGGCTCTTCATGCAGGGTTCTGATGAAGCAAACAGCTGGCTCAAGTTATACCCTTTTGTGAAGGGCTATGGAATATTGTCCAACTCATAATAGATGCACATTTCAACTTACAAAACATAACCCATGTTAAAAATGATGCTAGGAGTATTTCCTCAAAATTTAACTCTTCATATATTACACAAGATTGTAATAGAAGAGAATCAGTGGTTGAATCTAAACTTATAATGGATTATCCAAAATTCCTCAATATTTTTTTACCAAACTACTGGCCTTACAAGATGTACTGCCTTCCATGACTGTCTTATTATGAGAATCTTTGTCAAATCTTTTGTTTTATTTTGTCACCTTAGAAGGACTCTTCTCTGAGGCACCATAACTGCTGCTCTTTCTATGTCACCCCTTTGGTGAGTTTAACAACGTAGAAGGATCCATTGTACAAACACCAAAAAGGACAGATATCCTCTCAAAGGTGACTGCAATGCCAGCCCACTCATATTCATCTTGTCACAGCATCACCAGTGATGGATTCATGGAAAGACAGGAGAATTTGTGAGAAACCTGAAGAATGGGAAAGGCTAAACACAGGAATGTAAAATACATTGACATTTTTCCTACTGGGCCACTAAGGGTGGTAGCTTTGGTGTGGGTCTTCTTTATTCTTGGGTGGTTGTCAGCCACCAAATGGTGAGGACAGAGGGAACAGCCATGGCAATCTGGCTTGAGATGGCTGTGAGTATTATAAAATTAACTCTGGAGACCAGCACAGTGAGTCAAATCTACTTTATTGCTCCAGAAATAAGGTATATGAGGGCTTTTATGGGTACAGATGGAAAGGATTAATTGGTCATAATAGTATACATAATTATCATGTGGGCAGGGAAGCCAGAATGGAACTTGTGTGCTGAGTTTAAGTAGCTCCACACAGGGACATTCTTTTGATAAGGACAGCCACCTGTGTTCAGGGACATTGTCTAGAAAATTTGAGACAGAGAAAAGGAATCCCTAAAATAGATAGATAGATAGATAGATAGATAGATAGATAGATAGATAGATAGATAGATAGATGATAAATAAAAGAAAGAAATGGAAGCCCTTCTGATAAAGGGAGTCCTCCATTTTGAGCTGAGTTCCACTCAGATTTGGGGGATTTCGACCTTCACAAAGGTTTCCAAAACCTTGATTTCTGAAACCATGGATCTTGGCTGTGAGAGAAACTGTACCAAATACTGGAAGCTGTATTTGGTACAGTTTCTCTCACAGCCATGTCAAAATACAGACAGCCTAGGACCCTGCCCAGCTCTCCAGGTGGCTGTCCCATAATTGGCTGTGTAAAAGTGTCTTCTAAAAGTCATTCTATTTTACTATCAATTCAGCACCTTCAGGGTAACAAGGAATATGGTATTAATGGTAATTAATATCATTGGAATCCATGATCATTGGAATCCATGATCATTGGCCCACTGTCTCACTTCTCTGCTGTGAAATGAGTTCCTTGGTCAGAAGAAATACTGTGTGGAATGTGATTGTGGTGAATGAGATGCTCAGAATGTCCAAAGATAGTGAATTTGGAAGAAGCAATATGCGCATGAAATTCAAAATCATAAGCAGAATACCTGTCTATTCCAGGAAGAAGAAAGCTTTGTTCTTTGCCCAAGAGATATGATCCAATGTAGTCAACTTGCCACCAAGTCACTGGCTGGTCGACCCAGAATATAGTTCCATATCTAGGGCTCCTCCTCCTCCTCTTTCTCTTCTTCTTCTTCCTCCTCCTATTTTACCTCCTCTTCTTCCTACTTTTTCTTTTCCTACTCTTCCTCCTTTTCTTCCTTCTCTTGCTCCTCCTCCTTCTCTTCTTCCTCCTCCATTTCCTGCTCTCCCTTCCCTCTTCTTCCCCCCTCCTCCTCTATCTCCTCATTCATCTTTCTCCTCTTCTTCCTCCTTAGTCCTTTTCCTCTTCCTTCTATTCCTTTTCTTTTCATCCACTTCCTCCTCCTCTTCCTCCTGCTTCTTTTCCTCTTCCTCCTCCTCCTCTTCTTTCTCCTCCTCCTCTTCCTCCTCCTTCTCCTCCTTTTCCTTCTCTACAACTTTCTTTTTTCTTCCTCCTCCTCCTTCTCCCGCGCCTCCTTCTTTTCCTCCTTCTCTTCTTCTTTCTCTTCCTCCTCCTCTTTCACCTCCTCCTCTTTGTCTTTCTTTTCCTCCTCTTCCTTCTCCTTTTCCTCCTGCTTCTCCTTCTCCTCTTTCTCCTCCTACTCTTCTTCCTCAACCTCTTCCTCTTCATCCTCCAGCTTGACATTTATCTGCGATTTAAGGCTGTACCTCCATGCCTGTACTTAAATATTTTATTTTAGATCTTAAAATGATAACCCAGAATAGTAATCACAATCCATCAATGGTCAACTTCACTCATACTGGTAACTCTTGTGTCCACATGAAAACAACAACTAGGTAATAATAATGTCTAACATGATATAGTTCTCTTTCAAACAACTTCACATCCATAAGTTTAGGTGGATGGAATCTTGCCCTAATGTCACCATTCCTTTAATTTCATTTAATATCATTAATCACAAAATTTAGCTTCATTCAACTTCCTGGTTAGATTTTCTCTTTTGACCTAAGATTTTATATTTTTTTTCTTTGTAAGATTACTATGCTTGCTCAAATCATCATGAGACTAAACACAGGTCAAAGGCTTTGCTGGCTTCACTGAGACTTGCTTTGTCAATGCAATGAACATCAACCTCTTTATCTTATCTTCAAGGACACTCTACAAACAAAGGCAAAATGCAGAAACATTCTTCTGCAAAATATCATACAAACTATACACAAAGTTCAAATCACCCTCAGTACATATGTGTTTCATATTCCTACTTGGATGGCCCATTAAGTTCCACTTAATGCATATACAGATCCAAAGTCTAAAAATCCACATTGCTCCATAAAACAAAACAAAAAGCCAAAGTCAGACCTATCATAGCAATGCTTAAATCTGGGGAAGCAACTTCTGTCTTAGATAGAATTTCCATTGCTAAGAAGAGACATTGTAACCAAGGCAACTGTGTTAAAGGCAAATATTTAATTGGTCCTGGCTTACAGTTTCAAATGTTTAGTCCATTGCCATCATACCAGGAATGTCAGCATGCCAGCAGCCATGAGCTGGAAAAGGAGCTGAGAGTTCTGCATCCTCATGTGAAGGCATTCAGGAAGAGACTGTCTTCCAGCCAAGTGGTAGGAGGGTCTGATTTGTACTGGCCTGAGCTCCAAAGATCACCACCATAGTAATTCAATTCCTTCAAAAAGGTAACATCTCCCACAAGGCACATCTCTTAATATTGCCACTTCTTAGGGTCAAGCATTTTTAAATCACCAGAGTTTATTTCTACTATACTTTCTGGTATCTTTATAGAAGACTAAACTCTTTAGTAAATAATTAATCTATTAAGGCCTTTGTGTATCACAGTAGTGTTTGAGCACCTTCAATAATATCAAAAGTAATCTGTGACTGCAAATAAGTTGTATGATCTTATCCAACACACTGACATTGAGTTTCTCGAGGTTATTTATTATGAGAAAAAAATGTGACAAGCATCAACAATCATTTCAAACTTTACAGAGATATGCGCAGGCTTTACCGCATTCATTACATTTGTTAAGGTTTTTCTAAAATGTGTGTTCCTTTAAGTGTTTGGAGAGTACAGTGACATGCAAAGGCTTTATCACATTGACTATATTCATAAGGTTTCACTCTGCACATTTTCTTTTGTGTATTCAGAGATGACTGTGTCCTGGAAAGGCTTTACCTCATTCATGACATTCAGCTTCTCTCCAGTATGTGTTCTTTTATGTGTTGGGTGATGACTGTGCCGTGCAAGGGCTTAATACCTTGATTACATTACATTGAGTGACTCTTTGAATGTGTTCTATTACCTAGTCGAAGATAAAAGTAAATTGCCAAAGTTTTACCACAGTGATTATATTAATAAGGGTTCTCTCCATTGTGATTTCTGTTGTGTTAATGCTCAAGCAGGTTTCTCTCTTGCACGTAATCATTCCTGTCACTGCAGATGACTGAACTTGCAAATGCTTTACAACATTGATTACATTGATAAGGTTTCTCTCCTGTACATTTTTTTTTTTATAATAATGGAGATTTTAAGGTTCTGAAAAGTCTTTACCACATTGATTACATTCATGAAGTGTCTTTCCAGTATGGGATCACTAGTGTTTTCCAGAATAGTGGGACATGCAAATGCTTTAGCACATTGATTACATTCATAGTTTTTCTTCAATATGGTTTCATGTATGTTTTAGGAGGAAAAAACTTTATGGAAAGGCTTTACCACGCTGATTACATTCATGAGGTTTTGCTCCAGTATGTGTTCTTTTATGATATTGGAGACCACTGTGACATGAAAAGGCTTTACCACATTGATTACATTCATAAGGTTTCTCTCCAGTATGTGTTCTTTTATGATATTGGAGATGACTGTGCCATGAGAAGGCTTTACCACATTGATTACATTCATAAGGTTTCTCTCCAGTATGTGTTCTTTTATGATATTGGAGACCACTGTGACATGAAAAGGCTTTACCACATTGATTACATTCATAAGGTTTCTCTCCAGTATGTGTTGTTTTATGGATTTGGAGACTATTGTGACGTGAAAAGGCTTTACCACATTGATTACATTCATAGGGTTTCTCTCCAGTATGTGTCTTTTTATGTCTTTGGAGATTACTGTGACATGAAAATGCTTTACCACATTGACTACATTCATAAGGTTTCTCTCCAGTATGTGTTTTTGCATGTCTTTGAAGATTAGTGTGACAGGAAAAGGCTTTACCACAATGATTACATTGATAAGGTTTCTCTCCAGTATGTGTTCTTTTATGTCTTTGGAGATGACTGTGATGGGAAAAGGCTTTACCACATTGATTACATTCATGTGGATTCTCTCCAGTATGACTTCTTTCATGCCTGCAACAATAATGGACACATGTGAAAGCTTTACCACATTCATTACCTTGATCAATCATTTTATCAATACGAATAAATTATGCAGTTGGTGTAATAATAAAGTACACTCAGATCTTAAGGTTTTATCACTTTGATGTTCATGGTTGTACTTGCTCACTGTGGGTTGCTTTACCTCTTTGGAAACATTTGTGATGGTAAGAGCACTTATTACATGGCTCACATTTATAACATCCTTTTTCTATATGAGATTTCTATATGATATATTTCACATGTCTGAAGATATCAGGGCATTAACACACTGATTGCTTTCTTAGTTTTTCCTGTAGTGTGAATCACACCACTGCAGCACCGTGAGCCAGGATAAACAGAAGAATTTCCAAACTTCTAGTACCCATAGAGATTTTCTGCAGTGTGACATTGGGGATGTTCCCAGTAAAGTCAGAAAACCAATTAATTGCAAATGTCTATCTTATTCAGAAAGTCTACCAAAGGCAGAATACTACATATCTTCTCATTGTTCTGAAGTAGATAGAGGTACCTTGTTACTTTTAGTATCTCTATGCACACATGGTTTCATCCATTCTAACAATTGATATACCCATTAAAAAGAATAACAAATGAAAAGTTCCTACATTGAATGCACACACATTGATTTTTTTGTTCATTGAAAATATGATTAACGTTTCTCCACAACAACATTCTTGACTGTCATAAACTGACCTCACTATAAACTTAAAAGTTTCACTACAAGAATATGAGTATCACCAACTTTATCATGGAGTATTTGCTCATTAGAAAGTTATGAATACATGTTTATCACTATTCAGTGTGCAATATCTAAATATTATGAGACTATACAAATTGGTAGTTCTACAACATAGTTCTAATGGAGATACAAATCAAATAAAGGAATCAATTAGGGCATTGTTTCCTTCTCTTCTTTCTTGCAGAAATGCTTTGCAAACACAAATCAGATAACTGACATTGAGGGACACAGTTTTGGGAGAATGTTATAATCATAGCTACAATAAAATGGCTGATATTTTACACTCTTGCTTTCCTTTAGAACTTCCAGATCATATTAAAATTTTCTCACAGGCATATTTGTATCAGTTTAGACATTAAAATTACCTTTCATGACTTCTAGAAGTGTGATGTTGTTCTTCAATATAATGGTCTTCCAAATTATAGCCTAAAACATGGTACCAGAAAATAAATGATATGGTATTGGAATTAGGCAAAATTCAAGTTACTCTGAATTTTCACAGCAATGAACCTGATTTATTCAACTCAATATTACTTGTTCTCTATTGAAATAAGAGATGATCATCAGTAACCCAGAAACATTTTTCCCTTATATTGAGAAGCAAAAGAAAATTTACAGTCTTACCTGTAGGAGTGAGGTCCCAGTAGGTCTCAAGCATCACATCTTTGTAGAGATTATTTTGGGAAGGATCCAGGAAATTCCACTCTTCTGCAGTGAAGTTCAGATGCACATCATTGAAATTCAGTGCTTCCTGAAATATCAGATACATGTGTACAACACAAAGCCTGATACTGACATCACTACAAAGTAAATGTATGCTTCTTGGACAATGTAATCGTATAATTCAGGTGATTCCTCCACTTATTTGCTGACACATGAATTATAATCACCATGTCAACTTAGAAGGAACTTGAAATATAAGGTTCACCTGTGTCACTTCTGAACCCTTTGATTAGGATATAGCCTTGCAACACAAATGACCATTGAGAGAGATATGCAGGGGGAAACAGATCAACTGTACTTAGCAAACAGTTGAAAAGCTATATGAACAATTACTAACTACAGAAATGATGGGCAAGCTACATATATTTGCTCATGTCTTTAATCGCAGAGGTACAGGCAGGTGTATATCATTGAGCTGGATGCCAACAAGGTCATGAAATGAGTTTCAGGACAGCAAAAGTTACATGTTAAGAACCTTACTCTGCTACAAAAATAAACCAGGAAACAAAAATGAGAGAATGAATTCACAATTCTTTACTGAAGTTCCTGCAAAGAATTATACATTTACTGCAGTTCTGTATTCATCTTGCATAAACATGAAGTGAACCAGTTTAACCAGGAACATTAATTAAATTTTACTATAAGGAAATGCATGTTTAAAGAGTTAAAAATGGACAGATAAAAATATTAGTAATGTATATGCTGATCAGAAATAAAGAATGTAGTTCAGGAGATATAGCTCAGGAGTTGAAAGCTCTTTGGTCTTCCAAATAATGGTGGTCAATTTCTAGTATACACATGTGGACCAACACCTGTCCATTTCTTCAAGATCAGCAGTTCTGAGGCCATGTTCTGACAACAGTAAAGATGAGGCACACATGATATTCATATTCATGCACACAGGCATAATACACTTATTTATTCAAAAATTTAACAGCAAACATAAGAGTTAGGCAGAACATCATACACCTGCAATTCAATGAATCTGAAGCATCAGATAATATTGATGACATGAGCATAAGCAATCCAGAGAAATTGAATATAATTTATGCATATGGCTGAATTTCAAAATTAAAGATGTGGATGAAGAGCAGCACAAAATCATGTGCTTATTGAACAAAAACATGTCAGGTGGCTTATGGTGTTTCTATATCTACAATCAGAACAGTAAGTCCTTCACAGGGAAATTTGGCCTAGAAAAACAAAAACAGAATGGATAAAGTTAAAATATAAAACCACCGGGTTTGTAAAATAGCATAGCATTGAACAGTAAATGTGTGCACAGTATCTTATGTGATTGAGGAACAGAGTCCAAATGGGGAATGTATGGGAGCATGAGAAGACAGATAAAGGATTAGGTTCAACCACAACACTAGAGACACCCAGAACAAAATTTATCCTGTCTAAAAGAAATGAAGAAGTAAAACTGGAGCAGAGACTGAAGGAATGGCCAATGAAAACTCATTCAATTGGAGACAAACATGGACAAGCTTGAATCTATGACATTATTAAGGATACTCTGTGATGCTCCCACACAGGAGCCTTGCATAATTGTCCATCGAGAGGCTCCACCCAGCAGCTGACTGAAGCAGAAGCAGAGATCCACAGTCAAACATTGCATGCACTTTGGTAACTCTGATGGAAGAGTTGGGGAAAGGATTGAGGGTCCTGAAGAGGATAGGAACTCCACAGGAAGACCAGCAGACTCAACTAACCTTGATCCTTGGGGACATTCAGAGACTGAGCCACAAACAATAACACATACAGGCTGGACAAAGGACCCTGGCCCATAAGTAGCAGATGTGCAGCTCAGTCTTCATGATGGTCCTTCAACTACTGTAACAGGAGCTGTCCCTAAAGCTCTGTCCCTAAAGCTGCTGTCTATCATTGGAATCTGTTCCCTTAACTGGGTTGCCATGTCTGGCCTCAGCAGAGAGGATGCACCTACCCCAATAGAGACTTGATACATCATCATGGATACCCAGGGGCCCACACCCTCTCAAAGGACAAACAGAAGATACAGGAGGGACTCTGTGAAGGCAGGTGACCTAGAGTAGGGACTCCACTAAGTTCATAGCCATTTTAATTATAACAACTTAAAACTGGAAAATATCCAGATGCCCCTCAACCAAAATATGAATATAGAAAATGTGGTTCATTTACAAAATGAAACATTATTCAGCTATTAAATACAATGACATCATTAATTTTGCAGGCAAATGGATACAGCTAAATACTATCATCTCAGTGAGGTAAACCAGACCTGAAAGCACATGCATGTATGTACTCACTTACAAATGAATAATAGCCGGGCGGTGGTGGCGCACGCCTGTAATCCCAGCACTTGGGAGGCAGAGGCAGGTGGATTTCTGAGTTTGAGGCCAGCCTGGTCTACAGAGTGAGTTCCAGGACAGCCAGGGCTACACAGAGAAACCCTGTCTCGAAAAACAAAAAACAAACAAATAAACAAACAAAAAAAAACAAATGAATAATAATCATAAAATACAGGAAACCCACACTACACTCCATAGACCCAAAGAAACTAAACAAGAAGGAAGGCCCAAATGAGCACAGTTGAAACTCACTCAGAAGTGGGAATAAAGCAATCATAGGAGGCAGATGGAAGGGAGAGAACTGGATGGGAGAGCAGATAAGAAGGGGAAATCGGGGAGAACCAGCAACAGGTGTGGTGAGAGACAAGAGAGGGCCAGAGGGGAAAAATGAATCAAAATCTGCAGCTGACTGTGGGGAGGCAGTACATTTAGGATGTGTCAGAGACCACAGATTGGAGGGCACCTAGGAGTCTATGTGGTCCATCTTAGCTGAGATGCAAAGCAATTAGATATGGACGCAGAAGAGACCACATCTGCAGTCAGGCAGGACCCCCAGTGGAGAGTTAGAGACACCAACCAATCTAAAAACCTTTCTACCCAAAAATTTTCCTGTCCACAAGAATACAATCTACAACATAGATTGTGTACAGCAGCAAAATAACCCTTTGATACCATTTTGTTGTTGTTGTTCTAACTTGCTACTCTGTTGCTGTGATTGAATCCTCTAAGCAAAAGCATCTCAGGTAATAATTGATTGTTGTACATGATTCTGTCGGATCACAGTCCATCATTTTGGGAGCTTAGATTAGAAACTGAAGGCAAAAATCATGGACAAACACTGTCTCCTGGCTTGCTCTCTTGCTTGGTCACTGTCTCATGCTCAGCCTGCTCTCTCATCCAGCCCAGGACCACTTGTTTGGGATATTGCATCCCTCAGTGGAAGAGTCTTCCTAATCAATCACCAACACTATCTCTCACAGACATAGCAACCAGGCATTCAGATCAGGGCACACCCTTGATTGAGGCTCCCTCAGATTACTGTAGCTCTAAAATGCTGAGAACTGAAAACAACTATGACACAGACACATTAATAAATGAGGAAGTTGTAACAACCCAAAACTAATGATTTAACCATATCAATTACATGAGCGCCTGCCACCACAAGAGGGAGTTGGAGTTGTGGCTGAACAAGGACAAAATAGGGAGGGCACCTGGCTCAGAGCAAGGAAGGATACACTGGAATGGGGAGCTCAGAGGCTGTACTGACCTGGGGTGAGGTGTCTTTAACCCTGGGTTCCCAGGGAGTACTACCAAAGAGGAGGCTAAAACAGCTGGAAGGTAGACAGAAAAGCAGATTGTCCCACACAACTCAAATGATCACCAACAAAGGACAGGATTTCCGGTCCAAGGAAGATATGCTAAATTTGTTAGAATCGATGAAGAACAACATTCCATCTTATGACAACTGCAATTTCAAATCTATAGAGTCACATATGAACTGGGCAGAGGGTAGTTCAGGAGGTGGGAAATGAGGTCTTTGTCTTTCCACCATGTAAAACAGCATAGGCAGAGCCTGGTTTTGCCCTGGATGCTGTCTCAAAGAGCTCTCTGTCATGGACTAGTCAATGGGTCTAGGTCCTGTTGTCAAGAAGGGTTTATCCCAAGGTTGGAGTTAGTAAATAAATCGATTAGGATGGGGTCTGTCGCATTTCCTCAGTGAGAGAATAACAAAGTGCCACACACAAAATTGACAGCCACAAGGGGGCAGTAAAGGCTACCCAGAAGATTCCTCCACTTGTACAAAGGAGACAATGAAGATAGGAAGGGAGCTGTAAGCTGTGTGGCAGGGTTGTAAGTCTGCTCTAACCTTCCCATAAATTAAGACCATGGGCACACCATCCCCTACACCAGGCTCTGAAACATCTTCCAAGCACTTTGTGGCTTCAACTCTCTAGTGCATCCACCATACTGTGCTTCCACAGTCACTTTAGTCATCTCCCTTTGCAAATACTCAAGAAAAATCTAAAAACCAAGGCACACAGAAACAAATCTGACAGACAAGCCACTGACACAAAGAACAACAATGACACATTTTAACAGGCAGCCTTTCAACCCTTTAGTTGGGATTCCTGAGGGTTATGAGGTTCCAGTCCATGCACCAAGATGTTGTGTCCAAGTCTCTGGCACCCCAGAGACCACCAAGAACCTATTGCAATGCAAATACACAAAGGTCTGTACTATGAGCTCAGTAACAAGAATTCTCCACAGTCAATCTCACATCAGGTCCAAACTGAGAGGCCGAGTCTAGGGGTGCTAAGTTTTATTGTAGTTACAGCAAGATTGGGCATTAACATACAGGTCAGCAACTTAAGTTTTTAGAAATGGCATGTCTGGCATAATTTGCAGAAAACAAACAAGGGGATAAAACCATCTGACAACTATGATGGACTGACTAACATTTTTTTCCCCTCTTTAAGGTGTATTAGTTATCTATATGTAGCTAAACCCTGCAGTTGTACCTTGACTGGCTGTTGATAAAGGGGTTTTGTCATAAGATGTCTGCTCAAGTGGAGTTTGTGCAATCTCAAAAACTGTGCGTGCCTCCTAAAGATACTGTGGACAATCCCCATATACCCTTCCTTTCCTGCCTCCTCCCTGTATCACAGCCCTCACTTGGGCAGATAGTTCCTGTTCACCCACATGCCATGACTGAAAGGACACAATGTAAGCTTTCTATAGATCCACCACACTGTTATCCCAGATGCAATGATCACAGTTTCCCCTAGCACTGTACTAAACACGAGAGGCAGCTTTACCTCGGGACTGACTATGTCTCCTTGTGGATTTCTAAGATCATCTTTCCTGCCCACCTCTTCTCCCAGCTTCCAAAATTAGCAAGCATTCCCTCTTGAGCTTACCCAGCAAACAGGTCAGTGAAAGAGGCAACACTTAGGCAACACTCTCTGTAAATCCAGATATCAAACAGTAACCCAGTAACAAAACTTCCACCAAAGCAAGACAAATCCAGAAATCAGTACCTAAATCAATAATCACTCTAGACCCAGAGGCCTGGACACCATCATTGAAATATAATAAATAATAACCAGGAACATATGTCACCAAAAGAGCCAACGAATCCTATCATAGCAGGTCCTGAGAAATTAAAACATGGAACAGTTAAGGTGCAAAAAAGGTTGTTTGGGGCAAGGAAAAACTTGGGGAAGGGATAGAGGCACAGAAGAGAACCTGCAGACAGGCAGACAGACAGGGAGCAGAGAGAGACCTGAGAGTAGAGACAGAGAATAGAGAAGGGCATGTGCAGAGAACAGAGACAGGGAACAAACAGAGAGAGCTGTGTAGCTGGTGGTCTATGTATATAAAGCACACCTGACAACAGCAGCAGGTGATGGAGGCAGGGAATGACTTAAGCAGTTACTAAGTTCCTGAGAGCAGAGCATTGAAATTACCTGTGCCCTGACAACTACAGTGGTAAGGTTCACAGAGGGAACAGGAAAGGAAGAGAGAATCTCAGGCATTAAACAGGAATAAAACAAAATGGATGCATTGGTCAAAAAATATGGATTCTAAAAGTTTTCTGGCCCTAAACAACCAGAAATTCTGCAACATATGAGAAGGGAAAAACTACAGATGACTGGAATAGAGAAAGGTGACTATCTGCCCAAAGGTCTGTTAGAAAATATTTTCAATGAAATCATAAATGAAACTTTTTCTAAACCAAAGAAGATGCCTGTTAATGGACAAGAAGCATCCAAAACACCCAACAGATTGGAGAAAAACAAAAGTCCCTTTACCACAGAATAATCAAACACTAAACATAAAAAATAAAGCAATATAAAAAACTGCGACAGAAAAAAAATTAACAAAAACTAAACAAAACAAAAACAAGTAATGTATGAAAGCAGCCCTGTTAGATTTATGCCTGTCTTCTTAAAAAGAGGTTTTGTTTATTTTTTGTTTTTCGAGACAGGGTTGCTCTGTGTAGCCCTGGCTACCCTGGAACTCACTCTGTAGACCAGGCTGGGTGTAAACTCAGAAATCCACCTGCCTCTGCCTCCAAAGTGCTGGGATTAGAGGCGTGTGCCATCAATCATTGATCATTATTGGTTATCAATTAGTATTGATAATTATTGATTACTGTTTATTGATTATTGATTAGCATTGATTATTGATCACTATTCCATCACCGTCATCCCCCTGCCTCTGCCTCCCAAATGCTGGGATTAAAGGCGTGTGCCACCACTGCCCAGCTATACCTGTCTTCTTAATGTATTCTATAGAAGACAAAAGGGTTTGAACACATGTGCTGCAGAGTCAGAGAAACCACCCAGGTTTCTACAGGAAAGCAACTGGTCCAAATGTTTTGGGCAGATTCAGAATCAGCCATGACAGTGACATTACTCAGAGGTCTTCTCCTGATCTAACACATGAGGAGCATCACCAGGGACCTCACAGGTGGTCACATCTGGCTCATGCTTCCCATGCAGCCCCAGAGAGGACCCAGCACCCCAGCTCCCACTTCTCAGCCACCTGCCCCTACCCATTGTGGGCAGTGACCCTGTACTCACCATGACTCAATTTCAGAGTTTCCCTGAGGTCTCCACACAGCACCCACAGCAGAGCTCAGAGAAGGGCTCAGATGACCATTCAAGCCTGCACAGGCACGGCAAACTTGCAAAATAACACAGGGAAGAACCCGCCTCCTTGTCTGATTGGCAGGTCAGCCTAGGAGCCTCAATTGGCCATTGAGTCCTGCCACTCTTCAAGGTTAAAGTGTGCTTCCAGACCAGGGTCAGACATTTTCCAGATCTCAGGAGTAATTTGCACTCGATTAGCTTTTGTTTCTGTCTTCAAAGAGGAATCTTACCCCACACAGCCCTGAGGGAGAACCCAGCACTTCAGCTCTGGCTGTTCAGGCTCCTGCTTCTCCCCTATGAGAGCAATGATCCTGCACCTACCAGGACCTGACTTCAGATCTTACCTGAGCTTTCCTCACAGCACTTGCCTTCCTCTTCCTGTAATCAGGGTGAACAGCTTCCATAGCCTAGTACTCAGTGTGCAGTGGAGGTATCAATCTGAACCACCAGTGGAAGGATGCCCAGACCATTTGTTAGCATTCTGTCTAAACTCCACCCCAGTTACCTGGCAACAGCCAGGTAGGCCTGACCCACTGGAAAGGTGGCTGCTTGCCCCTTCCTCTCTTTTGATCTCTTGATCTTTTGTTCTCTCTTTCTCTTGCCCTCTTAAGCTCTTCCCTTCCCCCCTCTCTCTGCACATGCTCATGCCTGGCCTCTACTTCTCTACTCTCTGCCTCTCTCTGTATTTCTCTGCCTCTACTACCCTCTTAACTCTCCTCCCCATGTCCTGAATAAACTATATTCTATACAATAATGTCTTGTAGTGGGTTCCTGGGGGGGGGGGGGTAAGAGCTGTCTCAGCATGAGGCATGGTCCCTCCTGGGGAAGAAATATCTCAGCAGGAGGCATGAGCCTGCTGAGACATTCCCTTCCCACAGACCTCCCCTCACACCAATAGAACATATTCCATCTCTCTTTAAAGAGAGAAAGCTATGGGGAGGAGCATACCTGGCTGTCATCAGATAACTGTGAGGTAGAGTTTTAAACAGAATGCTAACATCAGTAATATCAAACAGAATGCTAACATCAGTAATATCAAAGAGGGATTTTAGGAAATAAGAGTCTTGTTTTGTGGCTTCATGCTGGGCTCAGGGAAACTGCAGCTTCCTTCCACCAGATGACAGGTATCAATCAACCCTGAAGAAAAGCCAGAATCATATGGGAAACACAGTTGAACACTATTGTTTGCCAGCACATCTTTATTATTGGAAAAGTGGAGAAAAACAAAAGTTGTATTAGTACAGGTTCTGTAGATAAACATATCTCAAATAATAGAGAATGAATCTATGTATGTAGAAATGGGATTTAATAGGATGCCACAATAAAGGCTGTTAGACAAGGGAAATTAGAAAAATCAAGGGCTGGTTGATTTCATGTTGCAGGATATTACAGCTGATCTTCAGTGTATACCAGAATTCTGAAGAAATAAGTACTTACTAATACCAGTTTTAAAAAGAAAATAAACAAACAAATCATTTTTGTTTTGTAAAAAAGTAGGACCAATACAAAAAACAAAACACCGCCCTGTTCAAGGTCCTTTATATATGTAGGTTGTCAAAAGAATCTGTAGCCCAGATTAAAGGTGGATCTGAACATCTCAAAAGAGCAAGAATGATAAAGGGTTTCTCACTTCAACAGTTGTAATTAAGAAATATGCCCCACAGCAAGCAGGGTTTGAGTTAGGGTTAGGGGATTAGACAGTCATGGCTAGAATTAGAATAAGGGTTTTTAGAATAAGGTTTAGGAGGTTAGGAAATTAAGAGGTGAGGGTTAGGATAGGGTTAGGCTCAGTGTTAAGGTTAAGGTTGCTACCATTATTCTTGATGGTCCCACTGTGACAATATTATCCCTATTACACAAAGAAGAAATATCAGGCCCACAAGGCATGAATTTTATATCTTAATGGTTTGTTTCATTCTTATTCTGATAGCTTCTCTCTTAGTTAGAGAAAGGCTTCTCAAAAGAACCTGAAAGTTTTTCTAGCCATTTGACTCCAAAACTAGCATACTAACAAAGGAAGCAAAGACTTTGATATTCACAGAACCCCACAGATAACCAAAGATTAAGGTTCTGAGAGTCACAGAGCTTGCTGCCAGCAAAGAACATTTATGTTACCCTATTCTGTGTTTCACCTTCAGTTATTTCTGCAGTTAATTTTCCTCTGAGATAAAATGCCCTTCACTTTTCTTCTGCTCTAGACATGTCTGGTTTAATTTCTAACCAACCTTAAAATATACTTACTAAAGAATTCTATGTGAAGTTTTCACTTGACAATGAAAATTCTGAAACAGGAATCCCAGGCAAGCAATAGACACACATTCATGGCTTATAAAATTTGACTCTTTATTAATTATATGTAGAATATACACATGAGACATGGTTTGTTATTCACATTATGTACTTAATAGCAAATGAATTACAAGTAACTTATATTTGTTAACTTGACCCTAGTTCATTTTGTTCCTGATGAAAATAAACTTAAAAATTGACATAAAAGGACAAAAATATATGTAATCAATATATCCACACAGGTACAATAAATATAAAATAATAATATTGGTCTGAATCTTTCTTTGGAATAGGTAACATGTTTTAAAGAGTTTACTCCTCCTAGACCAGAAGATGTTATTAATACTGGACATTGTCCTCACTCATACAAGACTAACACATCTATGATTTTAACTATGATATAAACATATTTTAAATTTTATGCAGGCATAAGCATGTTAATAATTTAAAAGATATTTATATCCAGTAAAACCTCTTTAAAAACAAACAAATATACAAAGATAGGCAGATCCAGCACAGGGCTTATCTTGTCTTCTAAATTAAACCACAACCATTTTCATACCTTCAGCTCTGTTGAATTAAAATAATCACAGCAGGGCTTTTAAATGTTACTAAATCTCTATTTAAAAAAAAGAAAAAATCATGACATGGCTGGCCAGTATTTGTACAACTCGGAAAAGGAATAACTATTTAGGTAATGTAAATTTGTCTCCAGATATACTGAGTAAAGTATTTTTAATGTGACTGATTGCAGGATGTCTACAGTCTCAGAAGAAACACTTTGTCAATTTTCTGTAAGTAAAACCAATTATTTCACTGTTACCTTAGGGTGAACTATGATAATTTTGAAATTCAGTGCCACTGAGAACTTGGAAAGAGGAGATATAAATTGTTTATTTCCCAACCGTAAGTAAATATTCTCAAAATGGACTGTGACTTTTTTTGTTAAGCCTATTGTATGTTACGGTATTAACATTTATAAAATGTTAGAATGATCTAAATATGTAAATGGTTTCAATAAAAAAGTTATATATAGATTATGATGGACATTTCCCAAATGAGAAGAAAAGATTGGAAGTTCTGAAGGAATAAATGAGGTATTTAAGACACTTAAATCATAAAAGTTTTCGAAAATACTTTTTTGGGGATTAAAGTATCTGTCTTCAGATCAACATTTATGACAAACTGGCTGTAATCTAAGTTTTATGCTATCCTGTATCCAGTCTACATTGAGGAGAGTCAAAATACAGGGATGATTCCCTCAGAGCTTCCAAGGAAAGTTACACCCAATCCGAGCAAGGATATGGAGTAATGTTCACTAAGAGAGAAATAGTACAAAGAAAAGCTTGAAGATACAGAGATTCTTCAGAAGATCAAGTGATAACCTAGACAAGAAATTTGGATAGACCTTAACAGAAGGTCAACAGAAGTTGATTTTGCTGTGTAATCATAAGCAGGCATATGTAAAGGATAATCCCTTTCAAAATGCAATGTGTCTCTTTAGCAATTGAAGGGACAAGAGTCCTCAAAAAATATGTTTAATCTTGTGAAATGTTATTTAGAAAATAAATTCTCACTCCCGATTCTCTTTGTCATATATAGATGCATCTCAGTATTCCAGATGAAAGAAAAGACCATGGAATACTTCAGCATGGCAGGGTCTATATACAGCTGAGGAAAACTGAACAACCTTATTAAATACTGAGGTAAAATCTAAAACCTATATTTAGCAAATATGAAACACCATCTCATTATCAAAAAGAACTTCTCAATAATAGATTGTGTTCTTTGTTACACTAACCATGCATGCCCCCTGATTTAAATGATGGCAGGAGTCTCTACCATCAAATGCCCAGATTTATAGAATTATTCAAATATCCTGCTGGGCAGTGGTGGCGCACGCCTTTAATCCCAGCACTTGGGAGGCAGAGGCAGGCGGATCTCTGAGCTCGAGGCCAGCCTGGTCTACAGAGTGAGTTCCAGGACAGCCATAGCTACACAGAGAAACCCTGTCTCGAAGAAAAAAAAAAAAAAAAAAAAAAGACCTTGGGAGTCAAATATCCTATCTCACGCCCTTGAACTTCAACTCTCTTTTCTTATAATGCTGCAGATACATGTGCTTCGTGTGCACAGGGAATCCAGAATTCGACTTGTGTGCTGAGTTTAAGCAGCTCTGCAAAAAGATATTTATTAGATAAGGACAGCCACCTGTGTTCAGGGACATTATCCAGACAAAGTCAGGCAGAGAAATGGAATTCCTGCAGATAAAGGGAGTCCTCCATTTTGAGCTGAGTTCCACTGAGACTTGTGGCATTCGACCTTCACACAGGTTTTCCAACAACCTTGATTCCTGAAATCATGGATCTTGGCTGTGAGAGAAACTGAACCAAATACTGGAAGCTGATTCAAAATACAGACAGCCTAGGACCCTGCCCAGCTCTCCAGGTGGCTGTCCCATAATTGGCTTGTAAAAGTGTCTTCTAAAGGTCATTCTATTTTACTATCAGTTCAGCACCTTTAGGGTAACAAGGAATATGGTATTAATAGTAATTAATATCATTAGAATTCATGATCATTGTCCCACTGTCTCACTTCTCTGCTGTGAAATGAGTTCCTTGGTCAGAAGCAATACTGTGTGGAATGTGATTGTAGTGAATGAGGCACTCAGTATGTCCATGGATCGTGGATTTGGCAGAAGCAATGTGTGCATGAAAGTCAAGATCATAAGCAGAATATGTATCTATTCCAGGAAGAAGAAAGCTTTGTCCTTTGTTCAAAAGAAATGATCCAACGTAGTCAACCTGTCACCAAGTCACTGGCTGGGCAACCCAGGATATAGTTCCATATCTAGGGCTCAGTGTTGGTCTCTACTGCTGGTAGATCTGGAACTCACCAGCAGATGTGGCCATGTCAGGCTTGGTGAGAGGACGACTCTACTGTTGTATCCATGAATAAATCCCACTGCCTCCACCATGGCCACTATGTTTATGGTCCTATTGGAAAATGACAGATGTGACTGTGGACACGGCTGACTTCCCACAGAATAGATCACCCTAACTACCTGATTACTGACTGTTCGCTCAGCCGAACTTACCTTTTGATCGGTATTTACATAATTATTTTTACATTCTTTGACCATTTATTTTGTTCAAGACAGGGTTTCTCTGTGTAGCCCTGGCTGTCCTGGAACTCACTCTGTAGACCAGGCTGGCCTCGAACTCTGAAGTCTGCCTGCCTCTGCCTCCCAAGTGCTGGGATTAAAGGTGTGTGCAATCAATTATTGATCATTATTGATTATCAATTAGTATTGATAATTATTGATTACTGTTTATTCATTATAGATCAACATTGATTATTGATCATTATTCCATCACCGTGATCCCCCTGTGTCTGACTCCCAAGTGCTGGGATTAAAGGTATGCACCATCACCGCCCGGCTTCTTTGACCATTTAGAGAAATCTCTCCACATACTTCTTCCTTTTATGTCTCTCTTAACAATATTCTAATCATTCTGTCTCCAAGTCTCTGACAGTTAAGTCGTCCCACTGTTTATAGCTGATGATTCAGTGAATAATCACACATTTCCAGACAAATGCATGAGCATGACTACTGCATGAAGCTCTGAACTGTGGTGATTTTCCTTTACTCGTGTCTTTCAGGATTGTCCAAGAAACATGTTTTCATGCTGCAGTTGTTCACTTTTGGATGGGGCCTGCATAACAGGCAGAACCCTTAGTAAAGCATGGCCTAGTTATTTCTTCCTCAGTCATTTGATGATAGGGCCTGTATCAGGATGTCCTCGGTGCACGTATAATACCAGGGGCATTGTACAGGAATAGAAACTAGGCTTCTAGACAACTCAGGTAACTAGCATTAGTTTCCAAGTTGCCCCCTCCCCAACAAAGCCCAAGCCTTGCTTCACTCCCTAGGTTAATCCCAAACAAGACTAGAGTTTTCAAGTTACACCCTCAACAATACCAGTGTCTCCAGGTTATTCCCCCAACAAACCTGCACCTCGGTTACAAGTCCATGTCTAACAGTTCCTACAGAGATAGAACAAAAGCCTCATTACTTATCCTCAACTGTTAGGATACAGGTTTCAACAGCCTAAGCCAGGAGCTTTTTACCCTCTGAAAGAGCAAGAAAGTGTTTAGGAGTTTTGAGAAGTTATCATCAGCAATTCAGTACAGTCAGACAGCTAAAATGTCTCAAAAATCCAAATTAATTAAATAATTAATTAATAAAATAATTTTTGAGGTTATAATTAATCATTTTGAACTTTCTCATTTTTCCTACTGATGAGTCTCAAACCCTGGGACAAATCGCTGAGGTGCCCATTTAACAATTAAAGCAGATGTGGCTGCCAGTTCTCCCTGACATTTCTCAGTTCCTGCCTTTACAAGGTGTGCCTGGTAGAGCTGCCCTTTACCCCAGGGGTTGGTCTGTTTGTTTCTCAACTGCCCTTCCATTTTCTTACCTGGTCTTTTTTATCTATCACTTACGATCCTGACTGATGGGTTATTTCTCTTCACGGGTGATAGGTTATTTCTATGCTTTTGAAATAAGGCACTGAATCCAGATTAGATTATATTAAATGCATGTTTACTGGGAAATTGCAGCAGGGTGAGTTCATTGGTCCCTAGGCTCAGAAGTCACTTGGGCGGGGGTGGCTTGAGGGGAAAGAGAAAATCAGAAATGGTGTGTGCACAGATAGAGAAGGGAAAGGAAAGATTGAGAGTGAAGACCAAAATGTTTGGATTATATAGGAAAAGGCCTCTGAGAAGGCAGCCCAGACCCTGGGCTGAAAATTTCAGGGTTAGGACCAGGTTATGCCAGATAGGGAATGAGGGGTGCTGGGAAAACCTGGAGGCCAGGACTGCTTGGATATGGAAAATATGCACCTCAGTCCTTGTCTAGAACACTGACTTCTTGATCTGGCTCTCTTCTCTCCCCTCTTTTCTCTCCTTACATGGTTTGGGTCATGGCCATTGTGAAGTTTCCCAGACGTTCCTATGTCTTGAGATGCTCTCCCTTTGTCTATTATACAATCTCTACTACACCATAACTAAGAGCAACCTTATCTTTTCTTTTTCATTTCTTTGTTTTACTCACTGCCAATTACCGCTTCTTGGTTACAAATTAATGGCCTGTGTTCTGGCTAGCATTTGCTTTCGTTTGAGGTAAATAGGAGGTTAAATATCCAATTTTCAGACTTTCCATATTTTTAATCAATAAAAACCAAATTTTATAATGTCTGTTTTTGTGTAAACTCTTTCCTGAAATGATCCAATAGCTAGCACATCTCTAATTTTATACAGTTTATTATTTTATAATCATGAGATAAGACATATTAATGTATTAGTTGTGGCTCTTCAGAACTACTCAAATAATTACTTGTTAAGCCTCTGTACATGTGGAAGCCAAATTACGCCCCTGTCAGAGTCCAAAGGGTAAAACTGTAGAGTTTTTGCCTTTTTTCCAAGGGAGCACAGCAGTGTGAACCCTTGAGTTTATGTGACATGAAACAAGTCCCTGCATATGTGTGGCCTCCGTGAGAAGAGCTGTTTGGCATGATAAACTTCCCCTAAATCCATTGTGCTGTGATACTGTGACTCATCTGTGTACATATGCTACATTTTAAAAAACATGCCACTTGTACTGTATAATAAGGCTGGCTGAGTGCAGTGGTTTAAAGTAGGATGGAAGCTGAGTTGCTCAGAGACATAACTACATGCAATGTGCACAAAACACCTCCCCTATTTTTCTATTTTAATCCCATTCTCTTGTTTTTTTAAATAGAAAGAAATCCTGTCATCTGCTTAAACCCCAGCTGATGGAATGTGTTACCTTAGAAGCTTCTTCTGGGATGATACCCCCTGTGATGGTGAAACCTGGTTGTCACTTTAAGCAGTTTGAAACACACTTGAACTATTTCCCATGAGTCTGTGAGGGAATTTCCAGAAGCACCTGGAACATGGCTCAGGAAGGAGTGGGATGGTACCCACCCCATAGGCACCATCCATGGATGTAGTGGATACAGAAAGAGTGAAGAAGCTTGAACAGGAGTCTAAGTTCTGTACACCTGCACTGGGGTCTGGGTCTGCTGCTCCATCACACAGACACCTGACCTGAGTATGTATCATTGTGTCAGACTTCTGATCCCATTCCCAACTTTTAGGCTTCAATAAAAGTGGGTACTGCATCTCCAGCCTGTCTTCTGAGGTTTCCTGCACTTTGAACTGAATTGCTGTTATTTAGCCTAGATCTCAAGCCTAGAGTTGGCCACTAAAGGACGCCTCACCCTCTCAAGTATAGGTCAGTCTCATCAAGACTACATTTTGGGAGAATTTGGGGAAGGGGAAAACCTGATCAAAATACATTGTATGAAAATTAAAAAAAAATAAATAAAAAGATACAGTCAAGAATCCACTATTAATTTAGGAATTCTTTGATTGATCACATACTCACAGTGATATAAGTCTAGGAAGAGGAAAAATTGGTTTCTCAGCAAGAAGAGTGAAGTGAGTCAAGTGGTGGCTGCAGTTTCTGGGGGAGGGGGAGGTGAGGAACTTAAACAAGGGAACACAGGGATTGGCTGGGCTCACAGGTGCTAGGATCCCCTGCTGTGAAATGAGACAGGATGTCTGCTCTGAGGCAGGGAGCCAGATGTGAAAAGCTAAAGATGCCTGCTTCTTACAAGCAGGTAACCAAAGGATAGGATTCTAAAGTTTGGTTTAATTGTTCTTAAAGATAGAAGGGAATACAGATTTTGCCTGAACCATGTGGAGAATTCTTCCTGTGCTTTGGAACTACTAGGAAGAGCTGCTCACAGGCGCTGGGAGTCCATGCTGTGCAGAGACAGGCTGTTTGGAGGAAGGCAGAGGCAGACAGTAAAAGGCTGCTGGCCTCCAAAAAGCAGGAAAAGGACAGCGATAAGGAAAATTGATTTAATTGGTTTTAGGGACAGAAGGGAGTATAATGGTAATCGTTTAAGTATACAGAAATATTAAGCTCCACAGAAGAGAGACTGAGTGAAAAACTGCTTTAGAGAAGACTTGAAAAGGTCTTGCCAGAATATATTCAAATTCTTTAAAAGTGGGTTCCATGGGAATTCTGGGATTGATTCCTGGCATGACAGATAAGAAGCCTAAGAATAGACTTATACAGTAAGCAGAAGGGAATTTAATTGTACATATTAAAATATTGAGGCATTTGATCTTTAAAAATTAGATCAAAGGCAGAAGATAGAGTTTCTAGCCTATTCTCAGACAGTAGAAATTTAGGCCACTGCCTGGCCACTAAAAGTATTTTTGAACACAGGAAATCAATGTGTTCATCCATTGGCACAAAGGCATGGTACAGTGAGTGGTGGACAGAAGGTATGCTATAACTAATTATTGGGTTATATTGAATTTTGTGAATGGTGTTGGAACGTGTGCATTTTTCAGTGTCAAAAATAAACTTTGTCAGTTTTCTTAGTGGAAACAATTGCTGTGTAGAGACAATTTTAAAAATAACAATTTTCCAAATCTTCAGGTTCTTTCCTTTTTATTTTTCTTCCCTGTGGCATTTCATGACATGACATGCTGGTGGTACATCTAGGAGCTCTGTAACTCCTGAAATTAAGCTGTATCTATCTTTTTCATGTGGGTCCAGGGAAACATGCAGCTTTCTAGGGATGGGGATGGAATACCGAAGTTGAATTTATGAAGGAGAGTGAAAAAGAGGGAGACCCAGAGTGATTTTATTTGAATATCTCCTGTCTTTCTGGGGGGCAGGTGTTGAGGCCCACATTCTGCCTCAACACTTTTGCCACAACACTTTGGGGGCTAAGTGCTCTGGTCAAGAGAGAGGGGCTGCTGGGGCAAGAGACACGAAGAATGGAGACAAGACAGAAAGCCTGATCAAGTCTCTTTATTGAAGGGAATTCTGAGCTATTTATAGGCTTTTGCCACGTGCCTTGTAGGCGCGTGGTATTACCACGTGCCTTGCAGGTGTTGATATGACGTAAGCCTTACAGGCGTCTATAGCGTGGACAGCACGTGCACCGCAATGCCTTGAAGGCTTGGATAGCACGTGCGCCTTACAGGCATGTATGGCGTAGATAGCACGTGGACAGCACGTGAACCGCATGTCTTGCAGGCGTGACTACCACATGCACCTTGCAGCTGGGGCCAGTAAACAGCAACACAAAATATGTGAGATATCAGAGTGTGCTTCAGCTGTTGTAGGCTATTGAAAACCAAATCTTTCATCAGGGTATATGGTTCCAGATGGCTGTAAAGATGATCTAGCCGCTTTCTGATAAAGTCGGCTCCCAATAGGCAGGAACATCAGGTTTGCAAAGTCAGTTTTGAAAAGAGTACTGATTGTTTATGTGTTTGCAAACTCTTTCAAATGTCTAAGGTGGAGGAAGGAAAGTGTTGAACTTTGGGAGAGGAGTTGGTTGGCTTTGTGTTTGAGTCTTCCAACAATAAAGATTATTGCAATAACAATGGAGTCTCAGATTGGATACCACAGAGGCCTCCTTTGCCAGCCAGCAATGGACCACAAGGCTATGCCATCCCCAACTCGGCCGGAGGACTGGGACTGGGTCGCCTGGCTCTCTGCCCTAGCAGCCCCTGTAAACTGTGCACACTGAATGCAAGCAGCTCTCACACAGCTGCCCAGTCACTCAGAGGATGGGGACAGGACACGCTAGAGAAGCCTGGTGGAGGGAGGAGCGGGGCGGTGCTGCGACTGAGGAAGCGAGGGCTGCAGCGCGGTGCAGATGGTGCTGCTCGGAGCGCTGCTGACTGGTTACCTTCTCTGGCGTCCTCCCGGCTGCGGTGAGGGTACTGAGTGGCAGTGGCGCCAGTGAGGCCCAGGTATGGTGTGTTGAGGCGGCGTGGAAGGTGAGCGACCACTGCGCGGGCCTGCGGGTCTGGGAATGGCGGGGAGCCTGGAGGTCTCGGTCCGCGCTGCCCTCGCACCTCAGGCTGCCGAACTGTGTAACCGAGACCCCCGGTTCCCTCTCCGCCGCCGTGCTTCCACCCCAGCTCTACTGCCTGCACTGTGTGGTTCGCCGACCTGTGCGCCCACGTCCCTGCCTCTGAGACTCTGAGACAGTGTCCAGTGTCGCAAGTCACTCTTTTCTCCAGCGCTGGTGCGACCCGGGCCATTCATTCCCTGTGCATGGGAGCATCTGCTCCCCCAGCTTTTGCAGATCAGGGCAGGGGTGCCAGGGGCCTGCGCTGTGGTTCTCCAGCTTCCTTTCGCCTCTCACCTCCTGTGTAAGGTTTCTCCCTCTGCCTTGCATAGTTTCCATAAATAAAAACCAAAATAAGTCACAGGGTGAGTTAAGCAGAATATTGGGAAAAAAACAACCAAAAATACTTTTTACTTCTTTTCTAGTAACAACAATGCCAACTGAAACAATGTGGGTATTCATAGATATTTAGAAATATAATTTTCTTTGAACAGAACTTGATAGTATGATTATCAAGAGACAAGTTGTAGGTTCTTTTAATATCTCATCTCCTTGTAAACCTTATACAAAAGCAAGTCTTAAGTTCTAGTGTCATCTTCCTTAGATTGTGGGATTAGTGCTGTCATTTGGTGTCCTTACTTTGCTTGCTGTGCTTCACATAGTAAGAATGATCTTTTCTAAGTTCTTTTGAAAAAGAACTTGGATTGAACTTTTTGTGCTCAAAGTCTTCGAAAAACTCTGAGTTACGTACAGGATTGAATTTAAGCTCCTTCTCCCTGTCATCAGGGCAGCTGCCAACTTACCCTCAGCCTGACCCCGTGACTCTCACTATTGGGCTTCATGATGCTACCCAGGCAGATACACTGGACACCTCTTCTGGCTGGTGGTGGTTGTTTTTGTCTTTGTTGTATTGCTGTTCTTTACTTGAGAGAACTCCTGATTCCTAAAATAGAAGCAAGTCTCTCTCTTTTTGCTTTTTGACTCTTTTGTTTGGTATTAAATTAAATATTTTTCTCATTTGTATTTATTATTAGATACACTTTTCACTTGTTATTTATTCCCATTAGACTTTGTGGCTCTCCTCTCGCTAACTACAGGGTAGAGATCCATTAGATTATTTATAATTTTATCCTTAGTACTTAGAACTGTGCCTGGTACCTAATAGGCTCTTGGTAAAAATTTCTAACTAAATGGATCCTGTAGTTGATTTGAACATGTGACATCTTCAGTCCAGATCCAGCCAGCCCCCATTTACTGATTGCATGAGCCTGGACTGGTTAATGACTTCTGGTGTTTCATTTTTCCAGCTGTATATGATGACTATAGTATTACCTACTTCATAGCATTATAGTGATGAATTGAGTTAATACATGCTAAAGAACATAGGTCTGAGTTTTCTATGCTGTGTGTAGAGGCCCTAGGACTATGCCCAATGTCTTCCACTGCTCTCTACATTAATATTAGAGTCAAACACTGAACCTGGCCTTGCCATTTTGGTTGGACTGGCTGACTCCTAGGACCTGTGTCTTGTCAGACAAAGTGTTGGAGTGGATAGAAACAGGCAACAGTGCAGCAGATTTCAAGTGGATATGAGTCTGAACTGAGGCCCTCCTGCTGGCAGAGCAGCACTTCACTTATTGAACATCTCAGAAACCTTTAAAATCAAACAAGCAGACAACCCACACTTTTAAAAATGTTGTTTCTTTTTTTTGATGCAGGGTTTTTCTGTGAAACCCGGCCTCTTCCTTGGTAGCCTATAGATCGGGCTGGTTTCAAAGTCAAGTGGTCTGCCTATCTACCTCTGCATCTACAGTGCTGGGATAAAAAGTGTGTTACCATTGCCTGTCTTCTGACAACATTTTTTATTGTCATAAGATAAAATAGAATTCGTCTTTATATTGTTTTTGAGTGAATGTTTGTTGCCTACCAAAGATTATTTGACTTTCTAAATAGTTTCTCTGTATGTCTAGAATAAAATAAAAAGTACTGAGAGTGAGAAAGCCACCAGAGTGGCTTTCCTAGGTTTTGCTTTGATGTTCTACTGGAAATACGATCGTGGTGATGGACAAAGTTACTGGGCCTTCTTGTTTACAGACAGGAAAACATGAAGATCTCAGGGAAGTCTGTGTTTTGAAGTGTTCAGGAAGGAGAGGTGTTTTATCATCTTTAGTGTGATGTTTTCTACCAGTTTGTACAAGTTTTTCCTACATGTTATATTTTGGTTCTCAAGTTAGAGCGTAAAGCAACCTAGTATATTCTACATACTTACCTTTGCTCTCCTTTTTAAAGATGTGTTGTTTTTTCCTTTATTTATGAAAATGAAATCATATATTTAATAATAAAAACCTTGAGATTATGCATCAAATTATTCTTACAAACTCATGATTCTGCCTATGTCAATTATATTTCCATAATACTAGATATTTTACTTATCATTTATCATTGGCAAATGGCTTTTTATAATTTCTTTTGTATCTCAGTCTCAACTTTAAGTCAGGATTCTTTTTTTGTTTGTTTGTTTGTTTGTTTTTTTCAAGACAGGGTTTCTCTGTGTAGCCTTGGCTGTCCTGGAACTCACTCTGTAGACCAGGCTGGCCTCGAACTCAGAAATCCACCTGCCTCTGCCTCCCAAGTGCTGGGATTAAAGGCATGTGCCACCACTGCCCGGCCTTAAGTCAGGATTCTAAGCCATGTGCCTGACACTTAAAAATGAAAATGAAACACTGCTTGTCTTTTTAACATTTGTTCCAAAATTTAATAATAATTGGTAAATTACTATGTGATGGGCTCTGTTCCAGAACTCTTTGCTAAGTGGCTTCCCATTTAATATTCAAAAGCACCGTAAAACTTTGGCACACTCAGAAACAGGTTTGTAGAGATAATAGTACTTGCTTGGGTCTTATGGTACAAAGGAACCAGGATATTTACTTACTTCTCTTTGACTCATGACTCAGGTCCTAACTCTTTTGTGAGCTACATTTTAAAAGGACAAAGTTTTGCATATATTTGTAAGTGTATGTTCCTCCAAATTACAAGCAGTTTTTCATTATTTCTGCTTAAGAAGATGTTGTCTGATTCATGAAAGCTGTAGTCACGGGTGTTTGAAGGATGCTGGGATTTGGACTCCAGGCTGCATGAGTAGCAAGTTTTTTTTAATCCTGGAACCAATCTGTCTAGTCCCCAGAACTGTAGTTTATAAAGCATTTAATATAGATTTAAAAGTGGACATTGAGGGAGGAGAAACACATGCGAGCATGATAGGCATGAGGGAAGGAAAGTTAGATGTGGATAACGAGTTATGTCAACCAAAGACAGAAGTGAGTCTGGGTCAAGAAGAGATGATGGGAAAAACCTTTAATAAATACATAAAGTAAGTAATTTATAATGACCTTATTTTATTCTGTGTATGTATGTCTATATGTGTTCGTGTTCATATATGGAGGTCAGAGGACAATGAGTAGGGAGGTTGTCAGACCACAGGGATTCTGGTGATAGAACTTGGGTCCTCATGCTTAATGACAAGTGCTTTAACTCTCTTTAAAAATTACATTTATTGGGTTGGAGAGATGGCTCAGCAGTTAAGAGCACTGACTGCACTTCCAGAGATCCTGAGTTCAATTCCCAGCCACCGCATGGTGGGTCACAACCATCTGTAATAGAATCTGATGTCCTTTTCTGGTATGTCTAAAAATAGCTATAGTATACTCATACAAATATAATAAATAAATCTTAAAAATTACATTTATTATTTTTATGTGTGTGAGTGTGCAGGAGTTGTGTATGTGGATGTTTTAGAAATTATTTAATCTCAACTCAGGGGTTCTACCCTGCCTTTGGCCATTTAGTTCTCAGATAAAAGACACACACAACCTTTGTATTTACAATAAGCCTTAATTAGCATAAGAGCAAATATTGATCCTCTAGCTGTTATGTCTCTATCCCAGCCAATAATCCCACTATATAATTTGCCAGGTTTTGTCTGGGCTGCTTTTAATTCCAATTAGCCAACCCACATGGTCATTATTTTATGACTCACCTAACCCATGGCAGCTTCCTCCCTTTATCTTCTTTTCCCCTCCAGGTTCTTCTGTGATGCCTGGGAAGTCCTGGGATGCTAAAACCTGCTTCTGTCTCTTCTGTCCAGGTATCAGGTATTGACTGTTGGCATCTCTATTCAGCAGTCAGAAATAATTTGGGGGTAACATCACATAACATCACTTGGGTCTATGTGTGGACTCTCTTGTCTCTGGGACAGTCAGGCCTTGGGGGCCTGCAGTTAGCATTATAGTACGTAGTGACAGACTAAACCTTAACAAGTGGAGGTCAGGGGCATCTGGTAGGAGTCTGGTTTCTGTGTAGGTTCCAGGTATTGAACTGATTACAGATGTCCCTGGATTCCACTATACTTAATGTCCTCAGTTGTAAGTAACTAAGTAGAAAACTGGTGGTTAAGATAAGGGAAAACGTACTGAGAAGAGAGATAGGACTGGGTCCAAACTAAGCTTATTTCACCTTATCCTCGAGTTGCCACAGGTTGCTTTCTCTGCATTTGTGTCACATCATGAGTTATGTCATATGACTAAATGTGCACACCCATTAACTCATTGTATATTTGTTTTAGCTAACAAATATTTCTTGTAACTCTAAGTGAAGGTAAGGTAGCACTTTACATCTGTATATGATATTGGATTGATTAAACATCACTCAGGGGCAGTTGCACTTACTTATTTTGGTGATTGGTGTGTTTGAGATAGGCTCTGACTGCATAGCTAGCTAGCCTCTGTTGGCGTGAACTTAAAACAGATTTCTAATTTGTTTTAAGGTTAAAGATTTTTATAAGTTAACTTTTATCCTTTGCTTTATCTCCTTGAACATAGCATGGTTACCGAAAAGGCTAAAGTTCTCTACCCACTAATTTTGTTCTTAGGTGGCTCTCATTTGTATAGTTTATTTCTTTGTGTCCCAGTTGTATTTGTAGATTGACTGTGGAGTGAACAAAAGTGCTGTCATAGTGGAATACAGTTGTTCTAGCCAGTTGCTTCTTGCCAGGGTTACTTCAGTCCTCTTAACAGATAAATTAATGTGAGGTTGTTGGTATCAGGCTCCGAACCCAGTGACATCTCATCTAGGTGACCCCCACATTGTTGCCAAGGCAACAGCCATACATTCCCAGAATCCACCTGGTTACCTCACCTTTACCTGGGAGAGGCTCTGTCACTGCCCATATAAAACAGGTGGAACCCCCTGACTTCGCTGTCTTCTTCCATCTTCTTCTATTTCTCTCCCCACCATCTTTGCCCTGAATAACCCCTCTTCCCTTTGGAATTGTTTGGTTTGGTGTTGTGTTTTCTAAGCTGCTTGCAGACTTCTAACAGAGGTGGGGTTTAATTTCTGGGAAACTTAATTGTTTACTTCTAGTTTGTTCTTATTTCTAAGATACTAACAACCTAATACAGAGATCAGTATATTTGGAAGATTCTTAGACTCCAGTTCTCATTAATTTAGTGTTTGTTAAAAACATGGCCCACTTGTCAGCCCCTCCTCTGGAGTTGACAGACTATCTATTCTCAGAGGGGAAAGAATCCCATTTGGGGAGAAGTAGCAGATCTTTGTAAATTTTGTTCTCTGATTCTTAACTAATTTCCACTACTTGGGAGGCGTCTTTGCCTTGGGACAATTTTGTATAGACAACACAGTTTTAATTTCCTATGGGGTTTGCTTGGTTTTGTGGGTTTTTTTTTTTTTTTTTCAGTATTGACACCAAGCCCACCACCTCTTGAATGGTAGGCAAGTGCTGCACCCCTGATCCATATCCATAGTCTTAGCATCTATCTCAGTGTCAGACCTGTTTACACTCCTCACTACACCATCAGTAAGAATTTTCTCACTGCCTTTCCTCAGTAGAAACCCTAGTGAGCATAAGGTGCTCTTAAATGAGTTATCAAATGAATTGCTTTTTTTTTTTTTTTTTTTTTTTTTTGGTTTTTCGAGCCAGGGTTTCTCTGTGTAGCCCTGGCTGTCCTGAAACTCACTGTGTAGACCAGCCTGGCCTCAAACTCAGAAATCCCCCTGCCTCTGCCTCCCAAGTGCTGGGATTAAAGGCGTTCACCACCACTGCCTGGCATATGATGTGTTCTTTTAATGAACTTCTTGGAGGATGCATTTGTATGGCGAATGTGTTATACTGTGTGTGTTTTCTTGAGTGGCTAGTATGACACAGTTTAAGGCCCATTTTAGGTCAGATGATAAAGGAAATATTTTAGTAGATTGTTTAACTAGTTAGCGGTAAAAATTAAGTGACTGTTAGTTGGACTTATCGATGTTTTATGCAAAGTGAATATTGTGTTGTTATTCAGGCGGGCATAGATTCTTTCGCCATTGACCCCTCTGACCCAGTTGAAAAATTGAGAAGTGTTTTCATATGAGGCTTAAATGGTAGGGAGGATGTTCTCTGGACAGATAGAACAGATGAAGCAACCTGAGAATAATGCATTTTGATAAGATTTACTTGGCAGTGATCTTTTGTCTTGCGTTAATTGGACATTTAAATTTTCAAATTTCCCATTTTCCTTCATAGAAGATCAATGAAGAGTACATTATGGTATAAAATTGAGTTTTTTTTTCTCCCATACAGAAGCTCCACCCACCATGGGGCAGTGTTGCAGGAAGCAAGCAGAAAATGATGGCTGGGAAACAGGTGTGTTTTAATGATTAAAGATATTTACATGTCTAGATAAGTTTTGTTATTTTTATTTTATAATATGGCTTCAGGTATAACATGTGACTTTATACACCAACTCTGTATTTTCAGTGTTCATAAACTCTAACCCTTAAAGTTTATTTTACTGTCAAGGATTTTGTCCTGAGGAAGTAGATATTCTTGCACAGAACAATTTAATATATTTTAGTTTATCTCAGCATTGCTAGAAATACCGAGAGTTGGGAAAAATTTATAAGTATCTAGTACATAGTACATAGTGTTGTCAGTTAATCATCTATACAGAGTAAAACATTTCTTTTTTTTGTCAATTTTTAAGAAAATATGGTGAACATATAAAATTTTAATAATCAGTAAAAACAAATCGTTTGCAGTTTGGACAACACATACCACTGTTGTCACCTGTAGCTTTACTTTAAAGACATGATAATGAGAACAGTGAAACCTAATTATTTTAGGGTTAAAAAAGTGAGACTATTTATAAATTTGTCAGGGGGTTTTGAAGTTAACTGTGTGGCAGGGAGGTGTAACTGTTGTTTATTGTCTTGCCTTTTTACGGTTGTAGGATCAGTACATGGCTGCCAAGATCCAGATGCTGGAGAAGCACTTCTGCTATGCAGGAGGATGGGACACTGTCTGAAATATTTAGTGGAACACAGAGGTTAAGTACATTTTACTTTTTTGGTGCCCAATTTTATTGTGAACATTTTAGGATTAAGAAAAAAAATTGTTTTAATCATCAATTATTTATAATCTGTATTATTTACTTTTCTGTTGCTGTAAAAAAATAAAAATAAAGCTGGGCAGTGGTGGTGCACTTGGGAGGCAGAGGCAGGCGGATTTCTGAGTTCAAGGCCAGCCTGGTCTACACAGTGAGTTCCAGGACAGCCAGGGCTACACAGAGAAACCCTGTCTCGAAAAACCAAAAAAATAAAAAAATAAAAAATATAAAAATAAAACCAAGGTAGTTTATGGAAGAGATTATTTTGGCTTGTGCTTCCAGAGGGATGAGACCATCATGGCAGGGAGCTTAGAGATCACATGTTAAACCCCAAACATGAACAGAGAGTGAACTGGTATTGCGGCTAGTCTACATACTATCCTCAGAGCCTGCCTCTAGTGAAGTGTAGCCTGTTAAGTCACCACCAGGGTTCAGATATTTGAGCCTATGGTAGACATTCTCATTTAAACCACTACATTCCACTTTCAGGCCCCAAAGGCTCAGAGGCCATTGTTATAATGCAAAGTGTATTTAATCCTACTTCAGAAGCCCCCATAGTCTTCCACAGTCTCAATAAAAGCCTGTGAGTTCGAATAGTGAATCAATTTCAACATACAATGGCACAGATATACATTACTATTCCTAAAAGGAGGAATGGGGGCATAGTCAGAAAATGCTGGCCCCAACAAGACTGAAAATGCAGCATGTAATCACTGAATCCCCAGCTCAGCAATTCCCAGCTGTGTGCCTTGACCCATCTGAAACCAGATATTTACATGACAATTTATGACAGTAGCAAAATGACAGTCATGAAGTAGCAACAAAAATAATTTTATAGTTGGGGGTCACCACAACACAAGGAACTGTATTAAAGGGATATAACATTAGGAAGGTTGAAACCCAGTTCTCTAGCTAAATATCTGATATCAGAGGACTTAGATGGCTCCATCCCTCCATCTTTTCTGCCTGCAGAATATGTCTCTAACAGGCTGGTTTCACTCCATGTAAACCAATCTCCCTGAGATATGTCTCACAGCTTTGGTGCCTCCAACATCTTGGAGTCTGTAGAGTGACCTAGGATTCACTTCATCTCTCAGGATTTTCATGCAGGGTCTCAGGATTAGGGTTGAGGTCCTTTGTGGTGCATGCTTGTGATTTCCCTGAGAAAGGATTTGATGTTCTTTCTTTATTGAGAAAGGGTACATACACAGCAGTAGCCATTTGGTTTTGCCAAAGAAGTCAGGAGAGGGCCATATTCTCAGATTTAATTACCCTTTGTTTTTGCTGTCTCTTCTACCAGCTCTGTCTACTCTTCCTGGGTCTAATCTCTGCAGTGGTTGAATAGTTTTTCTTGTGGGTTGGTGAAGATACCTGGAAATTTTAAGTTATATGTAGTTTTAGTTATGAATTCCTGTCTGAGGACTTATCTACTGTGACGGTTTAAGTAGGAATGGCCCACATAGGTTCATGTGTTTGAATGCTTGTCCCATAGGGAGCTGCACTATTAGGAGGTGTGGCCTTGTTGGAGTATGTGTGACCATGTTGGAGGATGTGTGTCATTGTGAAGGTGGGCTTTGAGGTTTTAATAGATGTTCAAGCTGTGCCCACTGTGGACACAGTCTCCTGCTGCTGCTTACAGATCAAGATGTAGAACTCTCATCTCCTTCTCCAGCACCATGTCTGCCTGGATGCTGCCATGCTTCCCACCATGATGATAATGGACTGAGACTCTGAAACTGTAAGTCAGGCCAATGAAATGTTTTCCTTATAAAAGTTTCCTTGGTCATGGTGTCTCTTCACAATAATAAAACTCTAAGATACCTACTCACCCACTTTCTTTTGCATGGTGAGAGTGTTCCATCATTTTCTGTCCCCACTCCCAAATCATTTATTTATTTAATTTTATTTTCCTTTTTTTTTTATTCCAAATAACCTCTTTCTTTTGTTTTAATTCACCCAATCTAGATTCTTTCCTTTCTGATCATTTTAGCACTTGTCTTTGTTTAGTGGGTATTACTCTCCAATTTTTTCTTAATTTTGAGTCTTCTTATGGTCACATTTGTGTGTGTTTATCCCCACAGCAAATTGTTCACAATATTGTATGTCACATTTTTTTTTAACCTGTGCAGCTGGTTGATACACATTTAGCATTTAAGATCTCTGTTCATACACTACTGCTCGATTGCCTGGTTTAGATAATTTTACATTGTTTCTCTGGGGCCAAAACTCTTAATGTATGTGCATATTAGCACTCTTCAGTGCTTAGTGTAGTTCCTAGTCATGTAGACAAAGCTGGAGCTACATTTTCATTACTGTGGTATTGTATTGTTGTCTCTGTGATGACTGAATCATTCAGGACAGGTGTGTTAAGGTAAAATTAAGTACTAATCAATCAAAATAGTTGCTTTGCTTAATGAGGCCAGATCATACTGTTTGTTTATTGATTGATTGATTGATTGATTGATTGCTTTTTTTTTGAGACAGGGTTTCTCTGTGTAGTTCTGGCTATCCTGCAACTCACTCTGCAGACCAGGCTGGCCTCAAACTCAGAAATCCACCTGCCTCTGGCTCCCAAGTGCTGGGATTAAAGACCTCCTGGCTAGATCATACTGTTTATAATTACAAGTTTTGCTGGTAAATGTTACTTTAGAGTGGATCCTGGTACAGTTTTTAGAGTTAGTCTCTAGAATATGCAAAATTTTCTTCAATGTATCTTGGCAAATTTAATTTCTTAGACTTTGGTCACATATACTTTGAGAAACTAACAATGTTAAAAACAAAAAAAATCACTGTTTTTTTAAATCACTAATTAAGAAACTCCTTTCTATAGCACCTTACTCACATGGGAGAAAATGAAGGAGGAAAAGATTGCAGTAATTACTATTTTAATTCTTATTATTTGGTGTCTTTGTTTTCCTGTGTTGTTTGGTTTAGGACTTAGTGGTCTTTTCTGATTCTTTAATTAGTAAGGAGGTGCTGACTACACAAAGACCCTTGGCTTTTGTGGTTGTGAGCCCTCTGGGTCTTTTGTCTGGGCTATAGCCTGCAGCATGTGTATTGATCTTAGGCAGCCTGCAGTGTAACCATTTGCAAGAACTGGCTTGGCTGTCCTGTGCCCTCTTTAGAAGTGTGTGGAGGTTGGAAGGGATGTGGGAAATCAGAAAGCTTGCATGGGAAGGTTGACTTAGGGCAGAGATGCCTAGATCAGCTCTTTGTGTCTATGAGAAAGCTTTGGAAAGATAGCTGCTGTTTTTTCAGATGCTGATCTCCAGTTGTGAAGGCTGCTTCTCTGGCAGCCTTGAATTTGGGTCCCTGTTTTTTCTTTCAGGGAACCCCAACTATGTTGTGACATTGGCGCCACCTTGTGTCCCAGCTCAGTGTTGGGATGCTACCTCTGGATGCCTAGGTTTGCTTGGAGCTTGGCGAGGGATCCTCTCAGTCAGCTCTCTGTAGACTTCTTAGACTCATTGGATGCTTAATTTCCACCTTGATGCAGCTTTAGAGTGAAGCCCTCATTGTTTATTTTGTGGGGAATGGGGGCGGATTTTCATCTCAGCATAGTTCGGTTCTAAGCTGGACATAAGGTGCACCAATTTGTTGCTAGAATTTTCAACCCTAATAGCCCATATATATAAATGACACACAATGCAAATATTTTAATTATAAGTCATATGTCAAGATTGGGCAAATCTAATACAATACTAACTTATTTCCAAGTGCTAAGACACCTTTTTAATTGTGGTTTCTCCCGGCCACATGATTCTGGTTCATAGTATCTTCCTCCTCCCTTCTTCTCTCTTTTTCTCTCTTTACCTGCCACCCCCTTTTGAGCCTCCAGTCCCACCTTTCCCAGCAACTATCCAATCACAGGCTCTAACCTTTTATTGACCAATTAAATAGAGAGAACATTCACATGGCATCACCTAAGTACATGATGGTCTGCTTGTGGGGTCTGACTTTTTAGTACAAATCCAAATAATGTTAGTTATTTAAATGTGTGGTTTACTATATTTCTGACACAGCTGTTTTCCACATGTGCATTTGTCTAGTCTGCTGTAGCAGCATAGAATGTGTATTGTTAATGGTGTATATTCTTGCCAGTAATACATGCATTTTTTGTTGGATATGCTACTATTGATTATCTAAAGAGTCATAATGGTTTTACACAGGAAAGCTAATTGTCAGAATTTTGTTTTGTTTTTGAGTCAGGGTTTTCTGTATAGCACTCACTGTCCTGGAACTCACTTTGTAGACCAGGCTGCCCTCGAACTCACAGAGATCTGCCTGCCCTCTGTCTCTGAGTGCTGGGGTTTAAGTCCTGCACCTGGCTTGATATTTTGTTTTTTAATACTTACATCGTTTTGTTAACTTCTGGGTGTTTGGTGAGGGGTAGTATAATTTACACTTTAAATATATTTAAGTGGATCTTCACTTAGTGCTCTATCCTTTATCTTATCAGGCAGGCTTCCTTTGATTTGATACTAAATAGGCTTTCTTTAATTATTTCCAGTTTGTGTTCTTTCACTGGCCTTTTATAAGAGTTGGATGCACTCAGAATTGGCTGTCATATTGCATGAAAGATTGAGCCAGAGCCTGACACAAGTAGAAACGAGTGGGGATTTTGTTTGATTGTTTTTGCATCTTTTTACTATGTAGTCAGACCATCATTACCAAGAAGTCAAGTTGGCACTAGGGTGAGGACCTTCAGTCTGCAGTGGGAAATATACTTAGAGTAACTCTGTAGATAGACATTTGAAAGAATGAATAACTGGTGTAGTCCAGTTTTGGGTAGTGTTACTCATACATTTATGAAGAAATGAAATTTTTTATTAATGTTACTTAAGCAGATTTTGTACCTATTAATGCTACTAAAAAGAAAAAAAAAGGTAGCATAGCCAGGATGTGAATTTAGTATAGCGTTGTCATAAATCCTGCATTTATAAGCCTGTGACCATATATTTGTAGCATCTAAATACACATTTTTGTGTTACTTGTTCAAGTGTCATTTTTCCCATAAAATTTTTACTGAGTTAATCCTGCATACTTGATTCTTATGTCATACCATCTGGAATAGTAGTAAGCCAGTGATGCAGCCCGAGCTGCCCACGCTTGAGGGCCAAAATGTCCTGGACCGCTCTGTCAATTTTTGAACCCGCTCTGCCAAAAGCCTTGGGGGCTGAACTGCTAGAGCCTTCACTTCACCTAGAGCTGCTCAGGTCTGCGGGTCAGGGTTCAGCAAGAGAGAGTGAGGAAGAATGGAGACCAGACAGAGTGTGACTCAATCCTGTTTATTCTTCAGTCTCTCTTCCTAATCCAAGTCCCAAGTCTTGAGTTCCTAGTCCCTAGTTCCTAGTTCCTAGTGCCTCCAAGTTCCAAGCTTCTTTCAAGTGCTAAGTGCCTAATGTCTAATGCCTAATTCTCTGTTCTTCCTCCAAGTGCCAAGTACCTAATAACTAATAATTCTTCTTCCGAGTTCTCTAGTCCAAGTGTCTTCTTCCTCAATGCCTAATTCCTACTCTGCCTAATTCCTACCCATAATAGTACTCATAATTGTACTCCAAGTTGTACTCTCCTAATTCTTACTCTTAACAATAATTTCTTCTGTCTGCCTCTCACCTTTTATATGTCTCACATCTAAGCCACCCCTCTAAGTCATACCTTTAAGCCATGCCCTTAGGTCTTGTCTCTAAATCTGATTTCTAAGTCATGCCCTTAAGTCACACACCTTCAATCTCACATACCCAAGGGAAGATCCTGGGTATCTAAACCAAGATGTTACCATAGTGTGCTCAGCTGTTGTAGAATGATGTAATCAAGCCTCTTCTCAGGAAATATGGCTCAAGATGGCTGCAATGATGATAGTAACCTTCTGTTGGCTCCCCACAAGCCAGCTGGTTTGTGGTTGAATACAGGACTTCAAACCTATATGTGGTGGTATAGGGTTTAATGTGTTAGAAAACGGCTTCTATAAAAAGCAAATGTAAAACCAGGAGCAGATGCTCAGAAAAAATGTTCATTTTATGAAAAACATATGTTATTCACATAGTAAATAAATGACAACTCCTATGTTAGAGGATATGCCTTTGTGTGCTTGTAATTTCAGTGCTTGATAAATGACAGTAGAAGGCCATGGAAGTAGTAGGAAATTTAGACCCTATTTTGAAAATAGATGAAAAACAAGAAAACAAAGAAAATGTTCATGTCTTTAGTTTGGACAAGAATTATCCTTTGCTCAAACAAATATAATGCTTATGGTTTAGCTTTCTAGAACTTAGATGAGAAACAGTAAGTAACAGAGAATTTGTATTTTAAGCTTTCAAGTCAGATACATTAACTTAAATTCTTTTATTCTTTAGAAATCACATAATTAAGTAGATTGAGACAGAAAATAAAGGGAAAGCAAATGGGCTGAGCATCTGGACTGTTTTACCTCATATGTACAAAAGAAAACCCTTGAGGTTCGTTATAGTATATGAGATATTTACATACTCTGCATATCTATGTGTGCGCATGTATGGATGTAGTGTATAGGTGAGATTATCTAGTTACACTGGCGTAGTTTCTGGATATGAGGAATAGGAAACCAAAGTTTCTAAAAATGATTAGTAAGTTATTGTTTAATCAAATGGCCGGCAGAAACTTGACATTTCTGTAACATATTAGTTTTAAGTTCTATAGAAACTTCCTGTCTGTTCACTGTTTTTTATTACAGTGAGCTGCACAGCTCTCCTAAGGCAAGGGGGATGGACTGCATCTCCCTCACCACTTTCACCCTTGCCAACCCCAGGGACTGTGTGTTACAAGATAATAGGATGGTTTACATTTATTAAAACAGGACAGTTTGAGTTTATTGTAGCATGTTTTTATCTTAACTATTGTTGAAGAGTAAAAAAAAAAAAAAGAATTTTACTAGTTTTTGTACTAAATATAGAAAAATATTGCAGCTCATATAGGTGTTTGAAACTTGAAACTTTGCACCTGAAAATAATAGAAGCCATATTTCTTTAATAAAGGTTAAGGAAAATAAATTTTAACATAATGATTAAATCTTATTTTAATTCGGATATACCAGATTCATCAGTAAGGGAGAATGCCGGTTCTACAGAAAAATATTGAATTGAGTCTTTCTTTCAAAAGCTGAAATTGATTCTTGTAGTTATGAAGGCAGGTATGGAGAAGCTAAGTGAGTTCTAGTTCTTAATGAATAGGCAATTCTTATATATTTATAGAAAGATTAAGTGTTGCAAGTCAACTCTATGTTTTCCACATATTAAATACATATTATGAAAGGAAATAATTTTAGCCTGAGTTCTTCATTTTTACTACTATGTAAATAATTTTAAATATTTTAAAATTTAATATTTTAAAATTTAAATATTTTAATTTAAAAAATTTAAATATTTTAAATTTAAAAAAATTTAAATAACATAATAGTGCCTCCAGTAAAAGCCAAAAAACCAAAAAAAACAGGCATTGTCATGTTTTTTTCTTTCAGGTATAAAAAGGTAAGAAATTAAAAGCTACATTTTCTTTCTTTTTGTATATTAATGGCATTGGTGGAAGCCTTATTTGTTCAGTCTTTCTTTTACAACTAAAAAAGAAGCTTTCCTCACAACTGTCCATGACTGCAGTTGCAGTTCTGGGAGGTCCATCTCTTCATGAACACAAGGCACACCTGTGGTGCACAGACAAAAAATTAAGCTGAAATTCAATTTTCTTTCTTCTAAATTATTAGTAAAGTATACTTTACCATTGCTGATGACTGGCATTGGCATTTATGTGTTGGGTAAACTGAGGCAGGCATCCATTGTGGGTCAGTGCTTAGAGCTACTGGGGTTGCATCCAGATACCCACGGGACTGCTGCCAAAAACAGCCAGTGATTAGAGATGTTACTCAACAGACGTTTTCCTACGAGACAATAAAGCTCAAATTACTGGGACTCTCTCTCTCTCTCTCTCTCTCTCTCTGCCTCTTTCTCTCTCTCTCTCCATATTCTAAGATCAGAGAGATAAGACAAAGGTGTCCATTCTTTGCACTACTGCTAACTATAGTGCATGAAGCCTGAACTAGGCATTAAAAAGGGATGAAAATAAGGAAAGTCAAAGTTTCCCTGTTTACAAATGTTATAAGTGAAAGAACTTAATGACTTTACCAAAATAACTCTCATAACCTGGGAAACAGAGGGATAGAAAATAAACACACAAATTCAGCAGCCTTGCTTTAGCTCCAGTAACAGATACACTGAACAAGAAGTCAGGATTCAAGTCAGTCTCATTCATAAAAACCTTGAATAATAAAGACTAGGAGTAAACATAACCAAGAAAATGAAGGACCTACCAATGAAAACTTTAAAACACTAAAGAAAAACACTGAGATCAGTAGAAAATAAACATGTTCTTATATTGACTGTACTGCTCACTAACAGCATTTTTCTTCTCAAATTCTTTCAATTTATGATGTTCCTAAAATGTGTGGCATAGTTTCTTTTGTCATTTTTTTTTTTTATAAATCAATTAACAGCTTCTTAGGTAGGCATTGCTTTGAGATTCTCTAAAATGAGAGATTCTTGTCTCTTCATGCTGTCATTCAAAAATAAAAAACCTGTACAATGAAAACTTCAAAACACTGAAGAAAGACATCGAGGGAGCACTAGAAAATTAAAAGATCTCCCTTCTTCTTGGATTGGGAGATTCAGTCTTTTTAAAATGGCCATCCATCCTAATTTTTCTGTAAAAGGGACCTAACACTCAACTCCACGCTCACTGTGGATATGAGCTACAGCAAATTCCATCACTTGTTACTACTCTGTAAACTTTGAATACAGTCTTCAATTCTGCTTATTTTAACAATATATCCTTGTAATCTTTGTAGGAATTATGTAATATTGCTAAGGCTTAGATTTCTCATTCCTAAAAATTCACTATTAACATAGTGCCTGAGTTCGTAAAATCAGCAAATTGGAAAGGTGTAGGATAGTCTGAAGAGAGTGAACAAATAAAATATCAATAGTCTTGTTAACAGCCAGAAATGATGGGATTTGCCTTAACTCTTGCATGATGGAGGCAGAAGTATGAGGATTGCTATGAATCTATGTGAGAGTCTAGCTTTAGAAAAGAATTACAGTGAGGACAGAATATGCTTGATGTCAGCAATCAGTGATGTTTGTGGAGCACTTTGGAAACTCAGCACTCACAGTTTCTTGAGGTTTTGTTGGAGTCATCTCCTGTAGTACCCTGAAGGGCTGCTGTGCCCTGGCTGAGACTTTCTGTGTGAAAAAAAAAAAAAAAAAAAAAAAAAAACATTCTGCAAAGTAAAATTCTGCAGTTTTTCTAAGAACAAAACATCCTGTTGAAGGTTGATGCCCCAGGAAGGGAATTTACACTTGACATCTTATTGCCCCCAGTCGAGTTGCTGTTTTTTTTCTGAGTTTGTGTTTTTCCTTCCCTGGCTGGGTGTATATATTGAACCTGCTCAGTAAAGGCATTGGCATTCTCTCATTATGGATGACCCAAATCTCAGTCTTTCTTTAATCCCCCAGGCCTATGCCCGAGCTCGGTACCGCAGGCAGCTCTGGAGCTGTCAACCTACACACTTCTGTCTGACAGGTGACAATTTCAGACTTTCCCAAGAAAGTAGGCAATCTGCATAATGTCTGTCTGTTGCTTAAATTCACACTTTAAGTATAATGAAACACTTGTCACTTCAAATCTTGAAACTATGGGAATACTGTGAACATCAAAAGCAAATCTTTCATTGTACTTTCAGACCTAGTAATCTTACTCCCCAGAACAGTACAGTTGCCAAAAGTTCAGAGATCTATAAATCTATGAGCTGTAGCTGTCCTCCCCTCCTCAGATCCCCAGGCCTTTCCCACACTCATCTTCTATCTCTGTGTAGTTACTATACTGTAGTGTATATGTCATATACCAAAATATCCACATTTGATAATGATGCAACTGTTGTAAGTCTAACCTCATGGACTATGAAGAAGCTATGAGGTGAGTCATAGAGGCTGTGGGCTTAGAAAATGACAGGGATCCAGCTGGGTATAGACTCACAGGATCACATAGAAACTACCAGGACTACCTGTAGAACACTTCCTACAAAACAAATTTGAATTGTGAAAAAACTAACATTAATATTTTCAATTTTCTAGAAGACAAATTTGAATTGTGAAAAAACTAATATTAACATTTTAATGGGTATTAAGGGAGAGAGTCAACAGAGAGAGTTTTTTAAAAAGGACAGTTTGGCCTCACATAGATTTGGTGCAGGCTTAGAGAATTTGCCAAGTAAAGTTACATAGGAAATCATTTTAATGATACTGTAATACTTTGCCTGTTGTACCAAAGAACTATAATAGTGTGTTTATAACAGAGATCTCTCTTTTCTTGTCATCTTGTTTGTAGTTTATTGAATGCTTTGGTTCCAGCCCTAAAAAAAAAAAAAAAAAAAAAAAAAAAAAAAAAAAAAAAAAAAAAAAAAAAAAAAAAAAAAAAAAAAAAAAAACAACCAATATTGGAGATTGAAAGAAACTGGCCTGTCAAATGCTGCTTTTGATTCTGACTTCAAAGATATTGAAAGTTTAGTAGAGAGAAAAAAGGTGGTGGCTTGGGCTGACCAAACTACCAAACATTCAAACCAAAGTGATCTTCCAGGAATGTCTCTTCTTGTGACCTTCCCAGAGCTTGGACCAATTCAATCTATTCCTTGTTGTAAGTATTTTTATTTTATTCTATAAATGGAAGCTTATTTCTAAGATTTTTTAAATATTCCAATCTACAGAACAGTTGGTTTCTTTTAAATATATTTGGTTATTTGATTACCACTAACAAAGAATCTAGCTTCTAAGTAATTTTAATTAACAAGAATCTCCCAGGACCTACCAGCATCTATATATTGATGTTCTGAATAACTAGCAGTTTCATTTTCTTCCCATTCTTATTTAAATTTTAACTTCAATTAAGGGCTAAAGTATATAAAAATATTGTGCAATTTATAATGACTTAATCTTAAAATCAATGAACACTATAGAATTCACTGTTTCTATAGACGTTTGTTATCTCTCATCTTCCTACAGATTGTGAATAAGATATTTTCATTGCAAAGCCGACATATAATCTTGGGTTAACATGATACTTTTTGCAGTGTAGAATGTAGCAAAGTAGATTGCCCTGTCTTTGAGATAGCCGATGTTAGCAATTTGTTATGCTTATGTGCCTTCTGACTTGCACAGTCTGTCTTCCCTTGAGGTCTCTGTGTTTGTTCATAAATAAATTTTATTGGTTAAGCCTAGGTTTTGTGAGATTTCACTTGAAGATTGGCACATTTTGTTCTGCAATTGTTATCAGTTACTTAGCTTACTGTAAACAGTTTAAATCTACCTATATCAGGAATGCATTTCATTTAAAAGTTTAAGAACTTATGAAATAAAATTTGCAGTGATGTAATCAGGATTTTGGTGAGTAGTGCATCAGATTATTTTTGTGGGTGTTACTCAGAATTTGCATTGCTGTTGCCGGATACCTAAGAATGGATTTATTTTGGCCAAAGATTTTGCAAAAGATCAGTCCATAGTCACAGGGCAGATCATACTGTGAGTTGAGGCCACATTCTGGAGGAGTTGACAGAGAGAGAACCAGGAAGGTCAGAGGACTTTGAAATTCATGTTCCTGCCTCTTCCACTGATGCCACACATTCTCCCACAACAGCACATACAGCTGGTTTAACATGTGAACCTGGGTGAGACATTTTATATTTATTATTTATTTTATTATTATTTTATATTCACACCATAGCCATGTATATTTGCTTCTGTGCATTCACAGAACATGATTTGAAAAACCATGATTAGAAAACCAAAACTTTTTTTTTCAATTTAAGTACTTTATTGATATTTTGGCTCCCCCCAAAATTAATTTTCCTGTTGTAGATACCTACAATATCAGATGCCTCAAAACCGAAACTGGGGAGCCCATGTAACAGTCAGAAATGTTGACTGTTGGATCATTTTGTGTCTTCAAGATACACTTCTATCAAAACTTTCCAAAATAAAAAAGATAGTGGCTGAACAATCGTGGCCTCTAGTGTTTATGATAAAGAATGCTGTACCTAGTGCTTAGGAGGGCATATGTTTAATTTTTTTAGTAAACTAAAATAGTAACACATTCTTTTTTTTCTTGGATTTTATTATTATTATTATTATTATTATTATTATTATTATTATTATTATTATTATTTTGGATTTTTTTTTTTGAGACAGGGTTTCTCTGTATACCCCTGGTTGTCCTGGAACTCACTCTGTAGACCAGGCTGGCCTGGAACTCAGAAATCTGCCTGCCTCTGCCTCCCAAGTGCTGGAATTAAAGGCATGTGCCATCAATATTGATCATTATTGGTTATCAATTAGTATTGATGATTATTGATTACTGTTTATTGATTATAGATTGGCATTGATTATTGATCGTTATTCATCACTGTGATCCCCCTGACTCTCTGCCTCCCAAGTGCTGGGATTAAGGGTGTGTGCCATCAATTATTGATTGTTATTAGCTATTGATTAGAAATGATTATTGATTAGCATTGAATGCTGATTATCAATTATTGATTATCATGGTAATCGATCACTTTTGGTTATTGACTAGTGTTGATTATTGGTCATTGATTAGTATTTATTATTGATTGGCATGATTATTGATCATTATTCCACCACCATCATCCCCCTGCCTCTGCCTCCCAAGTGCTGGGATTAAAGGCCTGCGCCACCACCACC